>NW_016157133.1:461605-542326 GCF_001687245.7 Rhagoletis zephyria | reverse complement strand
AATTATTGAAATCGGACTAAAATATCGGCCGATTCTTATATAACGGTAAATTTAAGAAATGCTTGAAACGTCAATATTTCGAAATTGAAGGACGCTAATTTACTCAAAATTGATACACCTCGGCTTACCATCTAGCTGAAGGTTTCGGAAGGGTGAAAAAACATATATTTAATACTTGCGCCGGGTATTTAATGTTCGGCTCCGCCCGAACTTAGACTTTCTTACTTGTTTTTGTTTAGTTTTGTACTTCAACCGACGATATGTATGTGTGAGTGGTCGTATTTCCAGTAATTGCAAACTAAAGTGAGACTTTTGTTTTAACTTTGAAGAGCTTTTTCGTAACTTTGTAAAATTCCAATCCATTTCTGCTACTTACGCCACAAAAATGTGTGTATGTAGTTTATGGTCATTTCACCATTACACATTTTATTTCTTATGGCCTTGTTTTCTTTTCGTAAATTTAAGGTATTTATTATGAGCATTACAAACATTGCTACATTCATTTTGATTGCTTTGGTCATTCAGCTGTGTTTAAAAGGGTGCGTGTCACAAAACTGTGACTTGATTGTTGCTCTATCGCCCCGTCATGCTGCTAAAGCGATTGGTGAAATAATGATTTACAAAGTTCTATTTTTAGGAGGTGTATAAGTATAAGAGGAATGCTCAAAAGCAATGAACAACTTAAATTGGCAGTTTGTATTTTTTATTATTTGCCAAAATCTTCCAAACCAGCGGTGTCATCACTTCCTAAAACAAACTAAGGCAGCCTCATAATCGGTTAGGTTTTTGTAAGTTCAAATATGAGCGATGATCTGCAGACATTTCTGTAACAAACGATTTAGTAATAATCTCCAGAAGAGGAGTGCAAGCTAACGTATCTTTTTCCTGCACTTAACTTGCAATTTATTTCTTTAGGATCCTCTTCTTGGTCAAAAAATAAACTGCAACATCACCCTTATTATTTATTTGCATAAAAATTACAAACATTTAAGAAGTTTTCAAAAGCAACATTTAGAATTAGTAACAAGAGCAGACAACAAGTAGTGTATGACATTGTTGTAGGCGTAATGAACATGAAAACTACATGCAAAACTACAAAACGCCCAGTTTAAAGCCTATTGTGTGTATTTGATGGGTGTAAAGTCATTAAGTGCAAACAAGTACGAATATTCTTGGAACGCCTACTTGTAGAAAAATAAAGTAGTTTTATGCTTACTATCACATTACTTACAGACATGTGAAACTAAAACTTAAGCAAACCTAAATGTATTTTCAGAGGAATTGGTTTGAAGTATTTATTTGTAGTCATGAAAGTAACAGCCTTTTAAGAATCTGCTGCAGGGGAAAAACTGCAAAGTAACAATTTTCAAGTGATAGATGTTAGGTCACAGTAGTATAAAAATTTTATTTGAGAATTATTAAAACAAATATGTTTTATTTGAATTGTAGAATGTGATGTAAAAAATACTAATGCTAATGCAAAGTTGTCATTCATATTTTTCCTTAAAAAATGTTTTTAGGCCTAAATATTTTCTTTTTACTTGCATAAATTAACATATTTAAACAAAGTGAGGCAATTTCATAATTTTTTCACAAAAAAAAATGTTCCCCAAAAATTATTTTCAGCCATAATTGTTGGGAATAATTGTTTTTTTTTTAGTTTTAATAAAAAAAAATATATTTTATCTAAAAAAAATTTTTAAATTTCTTAAAAAATTTGTGCTTGTAAAAACAAAAGTCTTTTCACAAAGAAGGTATATTCGTTTTATAATTTTTTCAAACAAATAAACTATTAAAACTTAATTAAAATTATTTTATTCCTTCCAAAAAATATTCGTTACCCAAAAGTATATTTTCTTTCATAATTTTGGTTAGACTATTTTTTTCGAAAATGTATATTTTTTCTTCAAAAGATATTTTTTAAAATCATCAAAACATATACATTTTCTAAAAAGAAAAAAATTATAAATATTATGTATTAAATTAAAATTCATATTTTGCTTTTATCTATCTTTTCAAAAAGAATCCAAAACAATGTTTTCCAAAAAAAATTATACTTTTTTGATGCCTGGTAAATTTTCCAATTTTTCGTGAAATATTTTTTGTAAGAAAATCGTTGTTTCTAATAAATGGTAAGTCTGTTATAGTTTTGATAAAAATTCATACTTTTTTCGTAAAAATTAGTTTTCCTCAAATAGCTGAAAATTTGTTTCCAAAAGTATTTAGGAAATATTATTTACGAAATTTTTGATATTTGTATTTTAAAATATTTTTCTTTAAGTCGCCAAATAAAACTAAAACTTTCAAAATGCATACAATATTTTTATGAGTGCAAAGTTTTTTGGGAAACATGTTTCCCTTGATCCTGAAAGGAGTTAAGAAAAAGCCACAGCGGCACTATTCACTAGCAAAAGGCTATCGGTATGCCACCGGTATTTTTTCCAAAGATATTACATTGGAAATATACGGAATCAAAAGTGCTCAGTAGTATGAATAAACACCACCAGTAATATCACCCTAGAGTTTATGCGAAGAATAACTCTTGGCAACCGGTTTTACTTTGGACCCGTTGGGCAACTGAACTGTAGAGGCTTCGCGTGGAGAAAAAAAACTAAGCTCTACAAAGCTTCGGTATCGCCCAGAAACATAAAAGACAACGAAAAAAGATGAGAAGGTTTTTGGGGTTTCCGATAGAACTATTCTACGCAAAATCTACGGTGAACGAGGGGTACCGAAGAAGATGGAATGACGAACTGTTTGGATTTTTAACCTTTTTTTTTTGCGTTGGCAAGGGTGCAAAAAGCCATCGACTCGGCATCCATGCATGGGCAACGAAAGCAAGGACGTCCACGAACAAAATGGAAAAACAAAATCCAAAAGTACTTGTGGGCATATGGGATGAACAAAAGGCGCACATCCGCTAGAAGAGGGACAATTGGCGAAGTTTTTTTGGTGTCGGCCCAAACCGGCCAAAGGATGTACATAGTGTCAAATAAGACGAAAGAGGAGTAGAGATTATAGAAGTAATTCTTTTTCATAGAATCTCTATAGCAAAATGCCACCTTTTGTGCAATTTTTGAATGAGCCGAAATTGCATTATTTCAGATTTATCCCACGTTTCCTACCACTTCATGAACAACTCGCACAGAACATACCATTATTTTTCTACACAAACTATTTTACAACTGTTTTTCGCCTCACCTATCTTCCAACTATCTACTTTTTGCCATGTTTATACAAAAAAAAAAAAAACGCCTGCATATAATTTAGTGCAAAATTGTGTATAATTTGCAGCAGCAATCAAATTTGCCAGCAAACTAAGTGCGCGCGCGTGAAAAACTGGAAACCCAAAAATAAATAAACAGCTACACGCTATCAACTGCATACCCTGAAACGTATGTATGCAAAAATCATGGCAACTTGACTTAACTGTACAAATAATTCCGGTTCTCAACTGAGTCGTTCAGGTTTTTGGGCGGAGCTGGTGTGCAAATTTTTTGGTCACTTGCACAACTGCTGTCACGTCACGCCCAACCAGAGGAGCCGCTCATTTGGAGGATACGTGTGCGAAAGTGTAGTTAACTACTACATAACGACAAACATACATACATATGTATGTATTGCAACTGCTTACTTAAATGTATTTACATATCATTTACAAGTTCGTTTCGAATGCGCGAACACAGGAACTTATGCAGATAACCGTACGTAGGTACATACGAACCTTTATTCGTATGCCTTACATATGTATGTACAGTGGCGGTGAAAAGTGGACGGTTCATGCTTTAACAAAAACCATAAAAATCACACTTTTATAAAGAATTAAGCAAAGTTCCACAAATTTTTATCTAAAACTCGAGCTTTTTAACCGATTTTTTTTAAATATTTTTTTACTTTTTTTTTTTAATTTTTTGGGTATGCAGTTAACAGGATTATAAAATTTTAGTAAAATTAGTGCAAGTCTTGAGCGGCTAAAAAATCGTATTGATTTTTAATAATTTTTTTTTGTGAACTTTTTTCCACATAAATAAACATGAATTTAATTGTGGCAGAATATGCGCAAGACCTTTTGCAAAAAAAATTAAAAAAAAGTGTTTATATGAAAAAAAAGCGAATAAGCCGTCAGAAGAAAAATTATTAAAAATCAATTTTACTAAAATTTTATAATCCTGTTAACTGCATACCAAAAAATTAAAAAAAAATCTGGTTAAAAAGCTCGAATCTTAGATAAAAATTTGTGGCATTTTTCTAAATTGTGTGCAAAGTTTGAAAGTGTGACTTATATGGTTTGTGTTAAAGCATGAACTATATTTTTATAAAAAAAAAAATATCAAAAAAATTTTAACTTGAAAAACATTGTACATAAATGTTAAAATTGAAACACCATGCATCCAGTTTGACTGCCACTGTATGTATTTATTTGTATTCACGTTGTAGGTACGTACGTAAGCAAAGCTGAGTGTTTACGAAGTGGCGAAATTCAAATTAACGAACTTTTTTATTATTCTGCTTACTTTTTGTCGCATGAAGCGTTTCTGATGCCATTTTTGTTGCAAACGAAATTTACTTTGAAGTGTAAAATGTTAAATTGTAGCTTTTTGTTTCACTCTATTTGCTACATAGTA
Source organism: Rhagoletis zephyria (assembly GCF_001687245.7). Lineage (NCBI taxonomy): Eukaryota > Metazoa > Arthropoda > Insecta > Diptera > Tephritidae > Rhagoletis > Rhagoletis zephyria. The sequence continues at coordinate 537,701 of NW_016157133.1, read as the reverse complement.
GGTACGCTCTGTTGGGCGTGGTCGGTCGCAGCGCATAAGTGGCGTGTAATAAAGTTTTCAATTCAATTAGGGATACTACTGCAAAATTGTGGGTGTTGTAACATGAAATTACAGTATAAAGCGCGTGTAAAAACCACAGTTAAGTGATTCTATTTATTTATATTTTGCCTGGTACTTAATTTATTCACTGGCTGTATCGTGAGATTATGGCTGTTGTTTCGGTATTAAAGTCTTGAAAAAATCTAGAGTAAATCTAAAGCAGTCGAGTCAGCTTAAAACCTGAGGGCCTCAAACCCACTAAGGCTCTGGCTTCAAATGCCATTCTACCTGTTCAACCTCAAAAGTCCATGAAGGTGACTTTTCACTTATTTTCCCTGCATATGCAAAATTCTTAATACAGTGTTAGATTATTCGATTTTTTTTTTTCTAAAACCGGTCTGTGTGTTATTCGAAGATTAAAGATTGCTAAAAACTACTGTCCAAATTTTTTATTAAGAAAAACCCGGCTTTTTTTTAATTTTTCGTGTTTGGATACCGCTTGCAGCTACACAGAGAAATTTTTGTTTTCAAATTTTTATGTAACATTTTATTTTTAAAAACGTTTGGACCCGGGTTTTGCACCTACAATATTTATTTGAGTTTTGAGAGCGAAAATGTTTAAATCAATTTCTAAAAGCTATGTTATACTAGGTTTGTTCCACAAGCTACTCGAGCGAAGTTCAAACTGTGAGCGTATGTCAAAGAAACTCTAAAGCAGCGATGCCCAGCGCAGGGCCCTTGTTTATGGGGTTCTGCCGGCGTTGACTTACTAGTGGAACGTATTAATTAATGCATTAGAATACCTTTTTCTCACAGTAATAATAATTCGACGGCGTCGTGCATGTTCTTCTATACACTCGACAATTTCGTTTGTATGGGAGAAAATGCCAGATACCATCAACAAAAAAAAAATTATTAAAAATCAAAGCGATTTTCTAGCGTTTTGAAATTTACACTTTAACCAATAAAATTTATTAGATAAAAAGTTTAAAATTCTTGGGTGCAATTGTTAAAGTTTTTTGAATTTTCACAATTTTTGTGCGAAGTTTGATATATAGACTTATTAATGTCACTTGACTTAATCAGCTGAGCACAAGTGTACATATCGATGAAATGAATGATAGGTTAGGTTAGAAAACGGGCTGCCCCCATATATGTAGACATACTTGGACTCGACTATAGTGGACCGGAAAAAGAGTAGGTGGGTAGGGGAAAGAAGAAGAGGGAGAATGACACCTATGGCTTTTTGTAGGAGAAGCGCTTCGTGCTCGCAACGAAGCTCTTTAGTCGACTAATGTCCATTCCCGAGAGCTCGTCGGTAGTGCGAAAACACGTGCGACCTAAGGTGCTTAAACCTTAGGGTCGCAAAGGCAGGACACCAGAGCAGCAAGTGTTGAACGCTTTCACCTCATCGTCCTCAATGCAGTTGGTGCAGTAAGGGCTATCAATGACTTTTAGCCTTACGCCATGATTACCAACACAAACTGATCAGTAAGCACTCCCACCAACAGTGAGGGATGCAGATTGCTTAGTCTCAAGAGCTAACAGGACCGACTCCGGTCCACCCGTGGCCAAAAGGATTTTGCCACCTTGCATTCCAGGGTCTACGCCCAGCGCTCACTGAGCTGACTAAACGCCCTTCTGTCCAGAAGCAGACCACACGAGGTCAGGGGAGCCCAGACCTTCCCTATCCGAAAGTAGTTCCTCGAGGGCCCCCTCTCTTGCAAGCTCGTCGGCCATGAAGCTGCCCGCGATTTCGCACTGACCTGGAACCCAAATAAGCTTAATAGCGAAATAACCAGACGCGGTCTATATGGAAGTCAAACACTCCTTCGCTGTTCTCGAACGTACCGTCAGGGAGCCAAGAGCGCTGATGGCTGCTTGGCTGTCAGAATAAATATTCACCTCCTCAAAAGTTGTTACACTAGAGAGCAACCAAACCGAAGCCTTTTTCATCGCGGCCACCTCATCCCGCAAAACGCTGCCGTGATCCGATAACCTAAATTTCAGGTTAATGGAGAGTTCTTGGCAGAAGACACCTCCAGCCACCTTCTCATTCAGCTTCGATCCATTTGTAAATAAGTCTACAGGTCCCCGATTCGAGATACTGCACCCCTCCTAGTCTCCTCTCACTGGAATGTAGGTAGTAAAAGATCAATTAGTCGCCGAGTCGGTGGAAACCCGAAGACTTTCAGAATTCTGGAGTGCCCATAGCTTGAGGCGGACTTGAAGCCCACCCCACTTAGCTTTACTGCGGCGCGAGCAGCGGCAGCCCTGCCAGCTATATCTAAAGGCACAATATTTAACGTGACATTAAGCGCAAGAGTAGGTGTGATTCGAAGTGCACAATATTTAACGTGACATTAAGCGCAAGAGTAGGTGTGATTCGAAGTGCCCAATTGATTCTCTAGCTGCTTGACGATGTAGCCCTTGTCAAGTGCGTTCCACCAGACGAGTTCCTCGTATAATAAAATTGGCTTGGTTATAGTTTCATAAAGCCAATAAGAGGCCCCAAAGATTACCAATGGCCTCTCTACAACAATACAATGGTCCTGTAGCCTTCTTGATTATTTCCTCTATGTTAGGCTTCCATGAGAGCTTACTGTCAAAGATCAAGCCCAAGTACTTCACCCAGTCTGAGAGCCTTAGAGGAAGACCACCCATTGGGGGAAAACTGCAATACGGTATCTTATACCTCCTAGCAAAAAGAACAAGCTCCATTTTACTGGGACTTACACCCAGCCCGCAACTAGAAGCCCAGTTCTCAACTGAACTCAGATAACCCTGCATAAGTTCAAACAGTGTTTCCGGAAACTTTCCTTTTGTTATTAATACTACATCATCAGATCGGCGTAGGCAACCACCCGACACCAGAGCCACCAGCAGGTCATTGATGACAACGACCCAACGCAACGGCGAGAGAACTCTTCTCTCCTGTCCTCTACTCCTACTCCTACTCCTACTCTACTCATACAACTCCGGATTGAAGCGCTGTCCCACCCTGCCGCGACAGTTCCGTTGCAAAGCTAGCGGTCAATAAACCTGACAAGGTCCGTTCAGACCCCTAGCTTGTTTGGGGAGTTAACTAAAGCCTCAGGCAAAACATTACTAAAAGCCCCCTCGATATCAAGGGAGGCAGCGAACGCAAATTCCTTCTGCAAGCAGGTTTGCTCAATAATCTCAACGACCGTGTGTAAGTGCGCTCGGGTACAAAAGGTACAGGTAAAAGGTATATCTTTGAGACGCCATACTTTTGGTGTGGTTTCGGGATGGAGTAGTTTCTTCGGAGATGATGCCGGTAATGCTGTTACGGCCAACGGACGTTTTCTTGATATGAAAACTTGAGGTTAAACTTGTTCTGGCCAGAATCAGATGGTATGGACCTGGCAAATATGTGCTTTTAACATGGTGGTAGGCGGTGGAACTTGCCACACAGCACATGAAACGAACGATGTTCCCAGAACACAACATCTCACAAAACAACGATAACAAATGTTCGCGTGATCTAGGGACACCATTGGACTTCTTTCTCTAGGGCTACGTGAGAGCAAAATCATAAGCGTTATAAACGATGTATAGCCCAAACTATGCCCAGAAGTCATAAATTATTTGCGCACCCAGCGTTGCAAGAGGAGTCATAGTGGATATTTAACGGATATTATGTTTCATACGTAAATGCCGTAGTCTAAATAGAAATTATTTAGACAAATTTTGTTGTGCTTTATTTATAATACAAAAAACTCGACGGTCTTATTGAATCACCCTGAATGTGTGTATATCAAAAACCCTTTTATTAATCTCTACCAAATAAGGTGCACAATAAGGAAAATACTAGTAAATAAATTTTGTAAACCAGACATAAATTGCGACCAAAAGAGTACTTTTTCTTATTTTGGTTTTTATTTATTCTCTGATGTGTACAACTATGTTATTCTTGTTCTTCACATTTTAGCATGATAAAGCTAGAAAACAAGTCACTACAAAAGAAATAATAATTATTATAATCAACTTAAACCTAAACAACTTACCTTCAAAAAAAAAAACAGAAAACAGAGTTACGAATGGAAAACGAGAAAACACTTGAGTCTTACACACTTCACCCACATTTAAGGGGTAAAGCGAGCAAAGCAAAATAGTTTAACAGCTCGGCAACACAATGCTCGGATGCTTGAGTATGTAGATGGAAATAATTGTGTTACAAGAACCTGCGGCGACCTACTCAGCCAGCAGCAACGTTGCCCGGGAAGCCAACATGCAACACTCGACGATGATAAGTGTTTTGAGAAAAGCTGGCAAAATACATAAATTATATGTGAATAGGAATGTTGAAAATATTTAAGTGTAAATTTAATCTACAGTAAATGCAACAAATTCAGCTCTTGCACGTATCTGCAAATGCGTAGTTAAAAGGCTAGAAGTGTTGGCAGGAGATGGCTGTCTGCAGGAGTTGAGGCTGAGGCTGAGGCCATTGCAACATACGGTTTTGACATACGTGCGCATTCGTATGTACAAATGCATGTAAATGGGTTTATGCTGCATCAGCAAACATACATATATATATGTAGAAAACAAAATATTTGCATGTGTGGGTATTATATATACATACATTACATTGCATGTTTGCACGCTGGCATGCGCTGTAAAGCAAGCGACTAAGCATATACATATGTGGGGCGTTCCATATCAAAATGGACGGGGTTCGCACTTCATGTGCTTGATTTGTTAAATTTTTAAAAAGAAATCGAATTAATAGTTTTCCAAATATCTCGAGAACGGGGCGAGGAAAAAATTAAAAAAAAAAATCACACAAACACATATAAAAATTCTCTATGAAAAGAAATATTTAGAATTTTTTCTTTCTTTAAAAATGTTTCACTTACAAATTTTTTGGCAAAAAAAAAATTTTAAAAATGCCATCTCAAAAAAAATTCAAAAAAAAAATCAAAATGGTAGCTGTGAGTATTGCGCAATATTTAATTTCGGTGTAAAAAATGCATGACTCAAATTATTATGGAGTGCACCCCTTAATAATAAACTTAAATATCGCGCAATACTCAGAGCTACCATTGTGATATTTTTCAGTTTTTTTTTTTTGAGATGGCATATTTTCAAAAACTTTTTTTTTATAAAGAAATTTGTATGTATTTTTCAGAAAAAAAATCTTTAAACATTTCTTTTCATAGAGAATTTTTATGTGTGTGTGTGTGTGATTTTTTTTTTCCTCGCCCCGTTCTCGAGATATTTGGAAAACTATTAAAACAATTTGTTTTTGTTTTTGTGCTGTAAAGTTTTTAAAAATGTATTGATCAAGCTCAAATTTCATATTTATTTATTATTTATGGTGACCAACAATCCTAAAAATTTTAAACAAATCAAACACATGAAATATGAACCCCGTCCATTTTGCTATGGAACGCCCCATATACATGTGCATTAGGGTGCATCCCTCTCCATACAAAAGAAAAATTGGTACTGTTTAAAATTGTTTACATTAGGGTGGATCCCCAAAAAGTTGCGGTTTTCCATCGTAAATATAAAACTTCTTATTATTATTATTATTATTATTATTATTATTATTATTTCAGAAAAAATATATAGATTTTCTTGAGCTGGACCTATGTCCAAATATCTCCAAAAATCTAGTTTTTATAAATAACATTAGGTTTTCTAAAATTTTATGGCCTTATTCATACAAAATAAAGTAGGTTTAAAGAGCTTTCTAAATTGACGTTTTCATACATTTTTCAATTTATAAACCTTTTATAAGACTACTTTATTTTTTATGAATAAGGCCATTAGAATATAAAATATACTAAAATTCCCGTAGAAAGACTACAACTTTCTTGTAGATCACCCTAATATACATATGTATAGGTACATTAGGGCGGGTCATTCTTTCTTTTTTTTAATTACGCGCGTATATCATAGGAGGACTCTACGTATAATTCTAAGCACATTTGCCGAAGAAACCATGAGTGTAAATACAATTTGAAGTTTGCCAAAATATATTTCGAAGAAAATGTAAAAATTTTCACTGTTGCGCCCTGTAGTGGAAATTTTAAGAAAATAATAAGTGCAGAAATGGATTCCTCACACTAAAAACTCCATATGGCAGGTTGTATATAAAATTTAAGCACTGCTTTACGATACTACAGCGTAATGATAAGAAACCTATTTTCGCAATTTGGAAAACTCGAAATTGATTTTAGACCCATGAAGTCTGCCGCAAATTTGCTTAGAACTGCACGTACAAAACTTCTGTGCTATATGCTCATAGTCCAAAAAGCTCACAAACAATTGACCCGCCCTAATGTACATAAAAAAACACTCTACATTTTTACTTTTAAAATGTTTTCCTTAGAATTTAAATTCTTAGTCGGCGTTACGGCCATAGTAATTAATCGTTTAATTATTACTGGATGAACACACCAAGCGATCCCGAACCAGTAGATACTTTGGAAAAAATATCCACGCCACTAAATACTTAAGTTGAAGGCACATGATGGCTGATCTGGTCCATGTGTATACAGATATGTCCAAAATGGACAAAAGGGTAGGCGCTGCAGTATCCCAGCAATATTTTCAAGCCCAAACTTTTGAACGTAAAAAATGCGGCGGAGATATGGATTGGTAAGTGAATACATGCAATTGTCCTTAGATGTGAGTGCTTAAACGCTGGTAAGGAGGTTCACTTGTTTTGGGTCATAGAGTAGATTAGGTTTTAACCCAGGTTAGGTTGGGGTAGGTTAAAGCGCTGCTCAGGTGGGGAAGGAAAAAAGTCTCAGGAAGGATGGAAGAATGAGAAGGAGGAAAGAAACAGAAAGGAGGAAGGAACTATGACACTTAAGGCTTTTTATAAGAAAAGCGCTCCGTGGTCACCAGAAAGCTCCTCAAGCGACTGTTATGCATTCCTGAAAGCTCATCGGGAATGCGGAAAACCAGTTAAAGTTTCCAAAGGCCAAGAAAATTACTAGTTTGCACCGAATTTAAAGTAAGAAATCGGTGACAGTTTTACTATCGTATAACGGTAAAATATTTCTATAAACTTTTGCTTAGGAAGATTAAAAGACATTCGATCTTCAAAAGTGACACAACTCAAAATTTTGCATTTTTGAAACTATGCACTAAATATGTACGCTGAGCTTTTATTTGCCTTTCAGCAAAAGCGGAGGCAAATTTTTGTTATAATTTGTTGAAAAAACTTAAGATAAATGCTTCCTTGCTAATATGATTAGCATGTGCTAAGAAATAGTTTTTCGCATTTTCTGACAAACGTGTAATTTTAAGTTGTGTCTCTTTTGAAGACGGTGTGCAAGCAAATAGCATGCGTGCCTAAAAATCACACATCTACTAGCATTTCATGTTTACGCAATCACTCTGCAATACCTAAATGCAGTTTTACGCAAATTTTCTACTTTTTTAATTTCTCATTTTTGTTTGTTTTCTTTGCAAAATTAAGCCTTTATTCATCATCGCACTCGACATCATTAAATTTAACTCAACGGCAGTCTAGGAGTAGAAAACGACGAACAAATGCGACAACAACAACAACACCGGAAACAGGACACACTATCGTACAACACTTATGTAAGTTAAAATGCAAAATAAAGTGCGGCTAGCAACAGCAACAACAATGCTGACACAGCAAATTTTGCATAAATTTAGGCTTCTTTTACAGTTTATTTCACAATTTCATATTTTTTTTACAATTTTTGTTTCGTTTACTTTTAGTTTAACTACTCCTTTTACTAAAACCACTTAACACTATTTCTCGCAAGAGTAAAAAAAATATTTAAATGTTGTAAGTAAAGTGTAAAAAAAACTAAAATTCTGTTTTTTTTTTGTTTTCTTTTTTATTTCACAAGTGTTAAACAAACAAAAGCAGGAAACGGGAGAAGTAGGGTAGCGGCGGTGCAGAAAAGTTCGTAGCAGCATTGTAGCCACTACGCTTGCTTGTTGTTGTTGTTCTTGTTGCTGTTTCTGTTTGTTATCTACTGTTGCCTATGCTGGTTGGGTGCCTCCTTCCTTCCATTCCCATTTGCTCGTTTTTATGCAGCTAATGTGGCTGCGCTTTGCTGTGGCATGTGGCGCATTAAACGCACTCAACTCCACTTTATGCCACTGTGTGCTTCTTATTATTTGTGTGTTTGTGCGCTCATATGTGGTTGCAGACACAATGCAAAAGCACTTCACATCAAAGTATTTGTGTTAAGTTGTCTTTATACTATAGTACACGTCTATTAGCGTCACTTTGTTCGGCCGCTATTGTGGAGTGCGCCTTAAGTTGTGCTACTAAAAATTAAACAAAAAAAAAAAAAGTTTAGAATTTAATTACAGTTGGCTAGTGCGCATAAAATTAAATCCACAAAATTGGAACAAGCAGCAATAATTGTGTTTTGCTAATTTAAACTGAAGTGTATATGGTCTTGTGAAAAATGCGATTTGACGTGAAATTTCTGAATATTATTGTCCATTAGCCAAACTTAAACTAGTGGATCGGATTGGATTTGTGCTAAGCCGAAACCCCAAGATTTTCCTAGCGCGCCAGTCCGCTAGTTGGCCTAGCAGCTTAGAAAAGGAGGGGCAGTCATAATATCTGATCAAGGATACAAGACACTGTAATGAATCTTAGTAGTTTTTGAAAGGAAAAGAATGTTCTTTGTCCATTCTCAATATATTTTATCGACAGATTCGCTATGCATTCGCTAAGGCAATGTGTGAGACTCCCTTCAACTATGTCCCAACTTCAAAATTCTCTTTCTCTCTCTTTGTCTCAGAAAGAATTCTGCCACTTCCTGATTGGACTTTTAAGAAAGCTCTGTGCTGTTTCTAAGATGTCAGTATTAAACCATCAATTGTTACGAGTTCTGAGTTCAGTTGAGTTGAGTTGGGTTTGAGTTTGAGTTTGAGTTTTAGTTTGAGTTTGAGTTTGAGTTTGAGTTTGAGTCTGAGTTTGAGTTTTGTTTTGAGTTTGAGTTTGAGTTTGAGTTTGAATTTGAGTTTGAGTTTGAGTTTGAATTTGAGTTTGAGTTTGAGTTTGAGTTAGAGTTTCAGTTTGAGTTTGATTTTGAGTTTTAATTTGAGTTTGAGTTGAGTTTGAGTTTGAGATTGAGTTGAGTTGAATACCAAAGAGTCACTAAAAATGGCTGAACAATCCTAAAAAAATCAGCATAGCCGAGTGGTTAAAGGTGCTTACTTCCACCTGATTATACATAGGTTCGATTCGAGGTACGAGCGAAAATCTCAAATTATAGAAAAGGTTTATCGTAATAGCTGCCCCTCGAAAGGCAAAGGTAAAGCTCGGAGTGTACACCTGAGATGAAAAAGCTTCTCATAAAAGCTATTTGTCATTCTCATTCGGTCCCTACATTTATGCAAAAATATCGATTTTAGTTACACCTTAAATTTAGCATCTGCTACAACTAAACACTTAAAAAAATGCCGATGCAACCTGAAATGGTCAGAAAACAATCCATTTCACGAGAATTGCCTTCAAGTTAAAAGTACTTAGGATTTTCTCTAATTAATTATTAACTTTTATTTGTAAGTTCTTAATAATTTCCGAAGCCGCATAGGACAGAAGTAATATTTTAGTTATATGAATAAATGCTTTTTCTTCATCCAAATCTCTATTCAAAATTGATAAGCTAACTGTTGTGTGATTTATCATTCGTTGAAAGATGAACTTAAAAAGGATTAGAGATAAATTTATTTGACTTCTCAATTTTTCACAAGGCAAAGCCACAACTTCCAAATTGTTTTTATTATGTAGACAACTGGATTTAGGTTGGAGATTTGCGCAAACATATGCATATATGTGTATGGATATGTATGCATGTGTGGGTACATGTGAACACTTAAGTATGGGTATACGGTTACTTAGGTGCGTATATTTGTGGTCATTTATCCAACGGATTTTGTTCATTAATTCTGTTGTACATACATAAGATCAGAGATTACGTGAAGAGTAGACCAAAAACGCATTAATAAATAGCAAATAGATGTATGTGTGTACATACTACATATGCAAGGCGGCTAGTTGAGACACACATTACCAGAACAATGTGGCAAAGAAGGTAAATGTTTCAAGAAGATGTTTGCATGAACTGAAATACGGATTTTCAAGGAGTAGCCCTAAGAAGATAAAATATATATATGTATGTACAAATGTAGCTGCACAGCAAAAGCGCGTGTAATTTATATTATTTTCTTAACTACATGCATACATGCATGAGTACGTACGTAGGCACTACATACTTAGCTAAAGCGCTTAGTTCATCTGTCAGTTTGCCTGACATCGTCTATCAGCTTACTGGTCTATTTATTAGCCTATGTATTTGGTTAAGACATATTGTGAAATGAAAAATTATCACGCAAGTGCACCAACAGCATCCCCAACAGCTCACAGTCAATAATATTTTATTCATTTGTTTCGTTTGTTTTTTTTTTGTCTCGTTGCTTTTTACTAGATAAATGAATGAATTTCTAGGGCTTAGTGTAAGAAATTACTACCACTGCCGCTGTCGACTTATATACTTAAGCGGCGCATAAGTAAAATGAATGGGCGTAAGTGAAATTTTTAGAAGGGAGTTTCTTAGCATTTATGCCAAACATTTATTTATTTCATTATGCTGATTTATTTGCTCAACTGACAACTTAAATGTTATTCCTTTGTTACATGCTGACTACCAGAAGATACAGTTTTGTATTCATGTTTCTAAACAAAAAAAGTTTCACACTACTGATATATTTTTTGTGTTTTTTTTTTTGCACTGTACTCAACGCAAATGCATTGTTCAATAGTAAATGTTTGATAACATTGAATAGGAAAAGAACCGCAAAAGTGACCCTTTTTTGTTATCAGCAGCTGGGAGAGCTAGTATTTATATGATAACAATATTGCATTGATTTCCGCTTTAAAAATATGGTTTTCTATTTCCAGCTGATAATAATTTCTTTTCTGGCATTTTGTGAATTTATATACATATGTATTTGCTAATTGTACATTAGGGTGGTCAAAAACAAAGTAAAGCCAGAAATGTAATACTCTCACACCCTAGTATTGCTCTATAACGAAAAACGTTTTTTTTTTTTTTTAAATCAAAAAATATTTAGAGGAGTCAAGGTTTTCCATGTATTTTATATGAAAAAAAAAACTTTCACTTAATCATTTGTTAATATTAACTACTTTTATAGGTATTCCAAAAATCACAAAAAATATATAAAAAATCATTATTATTAAAAAATGGGAAAATAAACAATTAGCTATTATTATTGGAAGTCCCTGAAAAGTACCTAATAAAGTTTTCCGATCGAAAAATATTGATTTTCAAGAACTACATTTTCTTCATATAACATACATACATGGAAAGTTTGAGCGCTTTGAGCGACCTCGAAATATTTTTTGATTTCGAAATAAAAAAAATCTGGGGTAGATTTTTCAATACAGAACAATCCTAGGAGGTGTGCCGACTAAAATTCCGACTTTACTTTTTTCAGAAGCATTTTTGGACCACCCTATTGTACATACATACGTGTTTGAGTAAGAATATTCACACATACATAAACGCATGGTACAAAAAAAATGACTTCTTTTAAGTATTATAGAGAAAGGAGGAATAATTTGATACCCTTTTTTGAAAAGGCACTAGTTTAAAAGTAAACTAAATTACAATAAATTTATTCACATAAAATTCTAACAAAAGGAAAATCTGTTGAAAAATCTTAAATTTTAGTGTCAACCCGGAAGTTCGGCGCAAAATTTTCGGTTCAAACTTTTTGAACAAAAATGTCAATTCTCCGAAATCCAAGAAGGTCTATATGATATCATTGTGTTTACCACTTCCTCGGTGAGATAAAATAGTAAATGGATATAAGATTTTGGTATCAAAAGCGACGAACTTCAACTGTTTTACATTAAAGCAGCCAATTTTCGAATATTTTTGAAGCTATTAGATAAAACCGGTGAGTGGAACTCTCTATTTTTAGAAAATGTTAAATGAACTATCGGTTTTCAGTTTTAAAAATGCGCACCAACTACTTGGGCTTTAGAAAGCTAATTCCGAATTGCGAAAACGTTTTCTTATTAACGGGAATTTCTTCCGATTTCTTTTAGTTCTAATCTCAGAAGAGCGTGCTATTTCTACTCAACTTTTGCGGGCTATGAATGATGGTTATCAGCCACCGGTCAAGAAAAAAACTCTTCGGCGGGATTCTGAAATCGATAAGGCCTCCAGGTTATTTTTGGAGGCCCATATAAATATTGCTGTTTGTGATTTAGACATTTTTTTTAAGAAGGTCAAAAAGCACGCTTCATGCTACCTTTTTAGCCCTGTTTAAAGAAACGGCAGCATAGCTATCTGCGTACTTGAAAGCTAGTAAGTCCAATTACTTCATATCATTTGTATTGGTGACCCGATTTTTGAAGCATTAACACCTTCTGAAGATTATCAAAAAGTTAGTCATCCTAACTTCGATTTAAATAAGTGAAATTGACGGGAGAGTCTAAAAGCGATAATTAGGTCGATTAATCACACACTTTTTCTGCTACCATAACCCACAAATAGCTGCACTAATGCCCACATAAGTCAAATTTCTTATGTCCATAATTGGCATACAAAGTGAAAAATTATCATTTATGTACATCAAGGGCACATATCTAATACCCATAGTTTGCAAATAACTAGCTAACAAAAACTTTTAGAATCTTTCGTGACAGAGCACATACAGAGTCAACGCATAATATGCTCTTCCTCCACACAAGCAACAAAAATGGCTGCAGCACAAATTAGCAACCACAGGACATTACAAGACAATTACTCAATTGCCCTAGCCATCTACACCGGCACCCACCCTAGCACACAGCGCACTAAATCCAAGATCTGCTAAAACCATTTGGCATAAATAAATAAATTCATGTCACAATTGCCACAAAGCCTTCACATTACTCTAATTCAATCTAAATGTTTGCACTGTCTTTGTGGTTGGCTGATGTAAGAGAATGATGGACGGCGGGGGATGAGAGATTGCAAATTCCATTGCTGACAAGCACAAAAGCGATTGCTAATTCATTTATGCTCGTACACGCAAGCTTAAGTAAATACGCAATGCAGCGCCTTGCGACTCGAAAGCTTTTCACCCAACTTCGCGAGTGTTTGGCTGACAATCGTCAGCAGGCAAATCACCATTAAAGATCAATCAAAATCGATTATCCTTGATTAGTTGACGTTATCCTTTTGATGTTGCGCAGCTAAAGACAGTTTAGCTCAAAACACATATGTATGTGTGTACATATAAACGTATTAGTGTATGTATAAGTATGTATATAAATGTATACAGCATATTCATGCATGTCCTGTGTGTGGTTAAATCGCATTTAGCTTGTGTGCTACTATTCTTGCTACCCTCTGCACGCTGCCTCTCATCGCCTGGGAGCATTTGTTAGTGTATATGTGTATGTGTGTTTGGCTGCTGCTTTCGTATTAAATCCCTTCTTATCGGCAATGCAGCTTACTCGTTTGGATTGATTCTCAGCGATGGCTGTTTTGTTCCTCTTCCCTTTTTCTATGACAACTTCACAGACCTCCCCACTCACAAGTTTTCACTATTTTCTAGTTCTGCCATTTAGAATGGCAAATTCCTTTTTTTCCTCTTTATCGCTGTGATGTGAACACTGTGTATAATCTTTACTATCATTCGCCCTTTTATTGATCGAAAATACACATTTAATGACTCAATTACCATTTAATCACAAGTGCTTTTTTCATATCAACAATTCCTTTTTATGTATCCTAATTTTCGGTTTGATTCTAAATTTTTTGTTTGCGCCACACAGATAAGGGGAAAAAATTAAAAAAAAAAAAGTTTTTTTGTATAAATCTAAGTTTCTCTTTAACCACTTCTTCAACTATAACCATTTGGAAACATGATGTAAACATAAATCATAAATACTCTAATCACATATAGATGCCTGAGTGGATGATCGACCTATCTCGGCAGCCAGTTCGAAAACGCACTACCTCAGAAAACTGTTCAAGAACACCCTATCTCATAATTTGGTTGAAGAACGCCTATATCTGTTGTTGCCCAACAACTTTATTTTAAGTCTTCCCTGCCCTTCTAAGCATCGGTTATAAGGTTTTATCGAGCTTATTGGATGAAAGGCTGAGTCCTACCGAGAACGAATTAATTGGGGCTTATCAATTAACAATGAACTAAGTTCAATAAATGTACAAAAATCAATGTTGCATGGATTTAACTCGGGTGGAGTTTCTTCGCTTAAGCACAATGTGATACAATTTTTTGTTGGGTTGCCAGATGCGAGAACGAACAAAATGGATGAGTTTTCGGCAGATAAACATTCATTTCCAAGACTCCGGCCACAAACAGAATGATTGGCCTTATAATTTGCTGATCGTCATGGCGAATGCAAGACGAATCGAAATTTGATTTGATGTCCTTTCATCAATCTCGAAATATCGTAAAAAAACGTTGTTCCATACAAAATGTAATACTGAATTTTCACTAGGCATTGAAATGACAAAATATGCATGCCATTTAAAATAATGCCGCGTGGAAATGAACTTAATGACGATTATTTTTTAATGACCAACTTTTGTCATTTGTCATTTTTGCTATTTAGTACCTAGTGGAAATCCAAGTCAAAAGAAAACTAATTTTCATCATATACATAGTTACAGTATTTTTTGTGTGAATTTTTCCATTGATCTAATAGTTATTCTACTGAGTAAATATTCGGTGTGAAGCCAAATTCAAGAAATTAAAGTTGTTAAAAAGCTTTCCAACCCGACTTTGTTTTATATAAAAAAGATTGTGGATAGAAAGCGCTATAAGTACGCAATTTATTAAACTCATACCTTCACCAAAATTTTTTACCATCTGATGAGCTTCTCGTTCGGCTTTTACTTTTATTTTTTAATTTGTCTGCTGCATATATTTGTATAAGATTAATTTCCTCTTGAGCAAATTGACGAAATCTATTCACTTGAATCAAAATCCTTGTTGTTTTTGGAATCAAATCAGAACATGACATGTAAAGGATGAAGTCAAAATTAAATGTTTTTCCCATCAATTTTGACAGCTTCATGACAGCACTAAATAAATTTCCAAATAACAACGCAAATGCCAAGGGAAATGAGCGTAAAAATCTGTGTGAGCATATATGTATGTATGTAAATGTGCGTATGTACATATATGTATGTATGCGTATGTTCCCATATGCAAATAAGTATGCCAGTGAATCTATGCAAGAAACGCCGCATGTACTCGAATTAAGTTATGTATTTACATCTGTGCGAGTGCTAAACGCCATCACACTCGAAGACCTGTGATGGGATTTTGCGCAACATTTAACATAACATAACATCACGACAAGAAAAATAAAATTTAACAAAAACTCCTTGCGTTGCGTATACGCAGCGTATACCGCGCGGTCATACAGGCAGCGCAATTACACCCACAAGCCACACCCAAGCAAAGCGTGAGTGACAAAGGGGAGCCTGCCATAACCCCAAACTGCGCTGACGCCCATGTGGGTATACATATACGCATGTACCGAGGTAAGTTATCGCCCCTATTTTCACCATCTAATTCGATTTGGCTTAACGTCAGACGGTAGCATCATAACCAAAGCCAATTCGCCAACGTCAGGGGTAGAAGAAAAAAGAAGAAACACTTGACAGCAGTTAGGTGTTAAAAGCTCGAGTTCAAAGTATTGGCAAAAAAAAACTCTATAAATCTGCGTTTGCTTGCTTGCTTCGAAAAAAAATTTTGTATTTAACATCAAAGGTAAAAAAGCATACGAACACTAGAACATACAAACACACAAGTGCAAGCTATTGTACGCACTTTTTTTTATAGGTTACGTTTGTATTCATTGGCGTAGATTGCGCGAGACAGCTTGTCACGCTGCGGATTTAATGCGTTTGATTGAAAGGATATTTTACGCCTTATCCATCATGCTAAATAATAATTCATGCGGTTTAACTTTGATTGATGACAATTACACACTCATGTATGTATATACATACATACATCCGCGACGGTTTGATGACAGCAGCGGTAATAGCAAAGGTAAGGTTGCAGCTTCATGCTGGAGTGATTTCACTGAATCATCGAAATTTGCGGTAGGCAAATACGTAGGTGAGTGAAGCTCTTGAAGCGAACCTCAGCAGTGCCTTGTCACAGCCAAATTAGGTATTTTGATGCCACTCACTTGTTTTTGAAGTAAAAATCAAAGGTATTAGCGAATAAATTAAATTTATTGCTTTTGCTAGAAGGATAACTTGAGAGTCGATTATGCCGTTTTCGCATTGCGAAGTAAAATTCTGCGAACTTATTACAACCTAATTACATCGTTTAAGAAAAAGAACCAGTGTATGTAGTCGCTATGCGTAGAAGTATTGAAAAATCAAAGAAAAATTTCCGAAACCATGATTTCGTGATACGTATTAATAAATTTAGTTGTGTGCTTGTATATAAATATATAATAATAATTTTAGAAAAACAGTGAAACTAAAACCGTAAAAGTGAAACGCTGAACACCTTATGTCAGATTCACAGCGATTTTTTATTGATATTCACTCGGAAGTAAATTATTTACAAAATCTGCCTTTATATCTTTATATGCAAATTCCAAAAATGCCAAAAATTCGATTGTGACACTTTAAGTCCCAAATATTTCAGAAGCCAGAGTCATTATCAGATTCTGATTTTACAACCGACCCCATATAATTAAATCACAGTTTCCAACTTTATACAAAATTTAGGAAAATGCAATAAATTTTCATCAAAACTTCAACTTTTTGATCTGAATCTTTAGAATATTTGTGGGTATGCAGTTTTATAGCCCATACAATATTATTTTAGTGACTGCAAGTTTCAACCGGCTAAAAATCGCGCTGATTTCTGAGATTTTGAGAAACTGGCGTTGACTTTTTTAAGTTTAAAAAATTAAAAAAATCCTCAAAATCAACTATGGAGACTTGAACTTCATCAGAATAAAGTCGTATAACTATAAAACTGCTCTGCAAAAATGCCAATAAAGACTCAGATTAAAAAGTTGAAATTTTGATGAACATTTTTGAAATCTGGAAAAAAATTAGCTTCAAAAACATTACGCATATATAAAAAAAGTCAACACGTGGTCACTTGTTTGGGTCACTGTATAGAAAACAGTGGTCAGTGTAGTCTTTTTTGTTGGACTTTTACACTTATTTCGGCGCTAGGAAGGCGGATTTCTGCAGGCATGCAAAAGCATTATTTCACTCCATCTTAATGTCTAAACACCAGTTAGTAACTATTGTAACTGATAGTATTGAGAATAAAAAAAAAAAAACTGGAGTCATTACTTTATAATCTTAATATTCCAATCTTTTAAAGTGGTTCTAAATTCGAAATGCACTTTTACGCTTCTAAATAAAATAAAAATAAAAAGCTAAAGCTAAAGAAAAAAATTGAGTAATTACTTTATAATCTTAATATTCCAATCTTTTAAACTGAATCAGAATTCGAAATGCACTTTTACGCTTCTAAATAAAATAAAAATAAAAAGCTAAAGCTAAAGAAAAAAATTGAGTAATTACTTTATAATCTTAATATTCCAATCTTTTAAACTGAATCAGAATTCGAAATGCACTTTTACGCTTCTAAATAAAATAAAAATAAAAAGCTAAAGCTAAAGAAAAAAATTGAGTAATTACTTTATAATCTTAATATTCCAATCTTTTAAACTGAATCAGAATTCGAAATGCACTTTTACGCTTCTAAAATAAAAATAAAAAGCTAAAGCTAAAGAAAAAAAATTGAGTAATTACTTTATAATCTTAATATTCCAATCTTTTAAACTGGTTCTAAATTCGAAATGCACTTTTACGCTTCTAAAATAAGACAAAATAAAAAAAAAGCTAAAGCATTTTAATTTAATTGGCTTGCTCTCAACTTGAACACTTGGTAAGTATATTAAATGCTCACACAGCATATCGAATGACTCAATGATTTTAGTTACTCATTCTAATTAAACTCATAACATAACTGTACTTTGCACTTTTATATGCTGTTTCAGAAGTAATCCACTACGTCTACATACATACTTTTTGTGAGGATAGTTTAACGCAATGAATTACTTTTACTCTGCCGACACTAGTCACTTTCTATTACTCAACTTCGAAAGTTTGGCTTAATTTGTCAGTCTCTTTGCAGGAAAAATATGCCAAAAGGAGAACAAGAAAACAGGAAGCATAAATCGCGAAAAATGAAAATATTGCAAACGTCTGCTTTATGCTACAAAATAGTGTAAGCAAAAGCGGGAAATAAAAACGTGAAGGGAGGAAGAAATTTTCAATTTGACTAAACGCGTACGTGTTAGTGTACCTATGTATATGTGGCGCTGTTTACGACCTTTCAACACCCTTTTAACGCCTTTCGCTTTGACAACATGTCAAACGTTGTGTCAAAATGTGAGAATAAGACAAATAAAAAACACACAAAATTGTAGTGCTGGTGCGTGTATTAAGAGCGTGTCAGACTTGGCAATATTTCCAACTTTTCCACGAAATTCGCTGACAAATTGAGAACGAGAAATTTTAATTCCATGTTCGAACAGCCAGAAAGACCATCCTAACACTTTTCGGAAATCAATTTCAGAAATGAAATCGATTTCGGAAATATATTTCAACTGCCTCGTGCTGCAGTAGCGATCTGCAGTTCGCCTTTCGGAAATAAATAAAAAAAAGTTAGTGCTCCTGGGCCACACTGGATAAGTGAAACTTACGTTACATATCTATTTTGTCTCATAAGGTTATATTTTTTGTCGTTTTTCTATCTACCCTACCTCTACCCCTGTTCGTTCTAATTACTTTTAGGTTATTCTGTTTTCCTTTAGCTACTTTTTATCTTTATTCTCTGTCGATAATAAAATCGATAGTAACATTCAACAAAATATCGATAACAAATTCGATGACGAATTCGATAAAAATTTCGATATCAAAATCGATAATAATATCGGTAGCGAAATCGATTAGGAAAACGATAAAAATGTCGATAACAAAATCGATAAGAATATCGATCACAAAATTGATAAAAATATCCATTAAATCATTGATAACAAAATCGAAAAATAATCTTTAACTAAATCACACAATCAATTCACAGCCAAAACGAATCGAGATAGATATAGACAAATGTATACATACATAAATGCTCAGAATGAATAGAGAAATCGATTAAGCCATGTCGGTCTGTCCGTCCGTCTGTCCGTCCAACTGACCAACCAAAATTGAGATATCTCAACGAAATTTGGTATGTAGGTTTCTGTTAATCCAAGGTAGGTTGGTATTGAAAATGGGCGAAATCGGACAGTAACCACGCCCACTTCCCATATAACGGTAATTTTCAGAAATACAAAAACTGCGATATTTTAGGTACTACTGAAGATAATTCACTCAAAATTGATATTTACAATAATTTTCAGACGAAATATAAGAATATTATAAATTTTCGGAAAATGGGCGTAGCCACGCCCACTTTTGGTTACATGTGTATATCTTGGTAACCGCTGCTCCAATTTCTTCCAAACTTGGCACAGTTATTGGCGTTGATACAGCATACTAACTGGCTGAAAATTAAAAAAATCAGACAATAACCACGCGCACTTCCCATATAACGGTAATTTGCGGAAATACGAAAACTGCGATATTTTAGTAACTACTGAAGATTATTCACTCAAAATTGATATTTACAACAATTTTTAGATCAAAAATAATAATATTATAAATTTTTGGAAAATGGGCGTAGCCACGCCTACTTATGGTTACATGTGTATATCTTGGTAACCGCTGCACCAATTTATTCCAAACTTGGCACAGTTGTTGGGCCTCGATACAGCATACTAAATGGCCGAAAATCGAAAAAATCACAATAACTACGTCCACAGTCCATACAAAATCTTCGATAAATCAGTAAATATTAAAACTTATTTATTCAAAATTGATGCTTGCAACAATTCTTTACCAAGAAATACGTTTATGGTAAAATTTTGGAAAATGGGTGTGGCACTTATGATCACATATATGTATATCGGTAACCGTTCTACCAATTTGTATCAAACTCGGTATTTTTATTGTGCTTGCCACATAAAAGCAAAACATTGAAAATTATTGAAATCGGACTAAAATTACGGCCGCTTCTCATATAACGGTAAATTTCGGAAATGCTTGAAACTGCGATATTTCGAAATTTAAGGACGCTAATTTACTCAAAATGGATACACCCCGGCTTACCATCTAGCGGTAGCTAGCGGTAGAAAAAACATATATTTAATACTTGCGCCGGGTATTTAATGTTCGGCTCCACCCGAACTTAAACTTTCTTACTTGTTTATATCTATCTTTGTTTTTACTTTTATGTTTATCATTTTCTCCATCTACATATGTATTCCCCTTCACCTTTGCCCTTATAAATATAAGTAAAGTTTTTAAATTTACCTTGGTCTTCATTTTTGCCTTTATCTTTATTTTGGTATTTATATTTACCTTGGCCTTTATTATTTGCTTTATCTATGTACGTACTCCTTTTTACTTTCGTTCTTGTATTGGTATTTTTCTAAGTGTTATTCTCTAACCTTTTATTAGCAAGTTTTTTTTTTAAATTAATAACATACATTCAAGAAGCACTTGTTTCCGTCCCAACCATTCTGACACCAACGTCTGACACGCTCTTTAGCTGTGCTGCATGCGCTCAAAAACAGCAGCTTATAGTATACCATATGCTGAGCGAAGATTAGTGACACAAACGATGAATAGTGATGTTCACAGCGAAAGGTCAACAAATAAACGTAAGAAAATAATCATATGAAAAATTGTTGTTGAGGGATGTAAACATAAAAAATCACTGCCAAAAAAAGGACAAAAAAAATAAAATGTATGAGTAACACTAAGCCTAACATCGTGCGCACCGGCTCATAACAATCGCATAACAACTGACAGGACAGCTCCGAAGTTGTCATGTTCACCTCTTTACAGCTGCATGCACACATTTTTCACAATCACACTCTTTTTTTGCTCGCATGTCATTTTTGAGGGCCATAAATGTTGGCACGCTGTAATGCTTGTAATTTACGGGCTACTTACACTCACCGCTGACGCAGATGCAGGGAGCACAAATTCAACCTTAGGCTTTACCTGCCTGCTGNGGGGGGGGGGGGGGGGGGGGGGGGGGGGGGGGGGGGGGGGGGGGGGGGGGGGGGGGGGGGGGCGTATGTGGAACATGCATTCAAGGTGTTCCATAATGTTTCTTTTCATTTGTTACATGGCCAATAAGGGACGACACTAACGGCTTGTCGTTTGCTTGTTTGAGGCATGTATACATCTTTGTAATTACAAGTGAACATATTTTTCTGTGAAATTCATTTGTTTTTTATGTATACATACAGTGTACGCATTAGGTTTATACTTATTTCTCCCTTTCGTATTAAATATCATTACACGAATTCCATTTTTATGCACCAATGTGGATATTTGATAAAAATATGTACATTGGAGCGTACCAGAAAAAAAGCTCATTAAACTTATGCTAAGGAAATATTGCGATTACGAGTAGAACTATTAAAAAAATTCTATAGACAAATGTAGGTGTCACAGACAAATCTAAAAAGGCGAGCCCTAAGTTCGTCCAAAAAAAAGTTTTTTTTTTTTGAAATTGCCTAACAAAAATATTTCTTATATTTATAATTTTCATGGAGTTCGGCTCAGCTAAGAGCCTCATGATTACTTAGGTAAGGTTAGGTTTTTGGGGTCGTCTATAAGATACACTTAGGCTCAGGGCCCATAGTGATGCCGCCTGTGGGGTCAGCAACTCCCAAACCCTCCTAAAACCATTTTGAACTTTGTAGAAATTTTAGAAGATCCTTGATTTAGGGTCCTCCAAGTTGTCGAAGAATTGCCTACCAAGAGTGAAGATTTTTCGTTTGGATAGAGCAGAGCACTGGCACAACAGCTGCAGAAGCGTTTCCTCCTTCTCTGCATCTTGACAGCTTCTACAAAAGTCATTTAGACGTAGGCCTAGTCGATGGGCATGCTTGCCAAATAGGCAGTGTCCTGTTATGACATATACTAATTATCTAATATTGTGCTTAATACGCTCAGTAGTAGGCCAGTTAGTAAGCAAATTATAAGTTTGAAAGGATATTCCTATTTCGTCGTTTATATCCTCAAAAGGAAGTTTTGTGCCAAGTTGCGCCAGTTCATCGGCCTTACAATTCTCCTCTATGTAGCAGTGTCCCGGAACCCATACCACCTTTGTACGAAATGACTCAGCCATCTTCTTGCAATGCCCGTTTTTTTAGGATTCACTTCCAATCCTCACCTCTTACACCACATGATTACCTAGTAATGGATAATATTGGCTATATGTTCGATGTTAAGGTTACCATTTAGAATTCCCAGTGGTGCAGTCCCCGCTTGCACCAACTAAGCGAGGGAAGCGGGCGGGAATCAGGACAAACGCCAAGAAAATTATTTTCTGCTTTTCCATGCATTTATGAGCACACAGTGCGTTAGATGACCTTAAAATTATCCCTCTAGTAGTCCTTATAAGAGAATGTCTGCAAGTACAATTTCTCTCTTTTTCTAATTGCGAGGTCAAATGTAGAGGCACTTTTTGAAATTTCCAAGTTGATCTTGAAATAATTTTGAAAATCAAAGTCAAGGTCATATCCAAACTCAGCACGAAATTCGCCATTAAAAAATCTAAAACTTTTGTCTTACTAATTTCTTGATTCTGCCTCCCCCCTCCGAGAATATCGACCATGCCGGAACTTTTGGCGGAGCCTGTATGCTCGTAACACGCGATTTTAGCCTGTAACCGTTACTCAACAGAACAGCAATTCTCAATAGCTCTTTAGGGTCGATCAAAAATGAGAGAACCTCGCGAAAACTAGACAGAAAATTAGAAAGCGTTGAGGTTACCCTTTAAGCAACTGTGGCAGCAATTGAGACTTTTAATCTTACCCTGTGAATTCCTATCGCACATTGACCATTCGGAATCCTATCAAAAGCAAGAGCTGTGGTCTTGTAAAGAGCTCCTATGACTGCCTTTGAGCAAGTTCAGAATCTAAGGTCCTTGCAATCACCAATTTCCTAAACTCTCCAAAGTTCGCTGAAGGAACATAAGGCAGACCAGTGCAGGTGGTCAGTGGGGCTCCTGCCTTTTCCTGAAACATACAGTTTCCTGCAATATCACCTGTCGCTGGGGCCTAATTAGAAAATATTCTCTCGTAGTTAAGTGGGATATCAGGTACTTTCTGACCAAGTTCCTAATTACTGTTTGTCTATCAGGGTAGCTGTAATGATTTCAGTGGTGGTAACCTCACTCTTAATCTTTGTCTGTATTTTTGCATTTGTCTTTGATTTTGTCTTTTTCCATAACTGCATATTTGGCTTTGCCTTTGTCATTATCTTACCCCGTCCGGCACTCAACGCAGCCTTTTGTCTTTATGAACGGCTTCACTCGATTTGAGACTTTTCACTGCGATAAAGTTATTATAGTTAACTGAAACCCTCATTAATATTATACATATGTACATATATGGTTCATGTTCAATAACAGCACTTTCTTAATTACTCAAACTACATAAAAAAGACGAACCATCTTAAACCCTATTAGCTTAAAATTGCTGTCGGAGAAACTTAAATTGAATATGTAACCTTAAGCGATATTTTTATCATACATCCACTAAACTTAAAGAAGTATCTCCTTATGTGTATGTAGCGTTTTTCCGTTATCTTTATTTTCGCTGATTTTCTGGAGAAGAACCAAAAATTAATTATTTTTCCGACACAAGTTCACAACGCGCAGTTTATTTGATGAGCTTATGCGTATGTGTTTACATATAGACATACATATGTACATTCGAACTTTTATTTAAGCACAACTATAAATATGTATGCATATATGTATGTGTGTGTGCGCCCATAGGTAGCTAAAAATATTGCTAAACGCAAACGGCTTCGCTGCCAACCTCCTCTATAAAATTTTTCACATCGACGACGCAAAATGTCAAACTTCTACTGTTGTCTGCCGCCAATGTTCAAACACAAGCGCACACGCAACAATAATCCCACACCTGATTACCAGATAGGAAGATAAAAAATATACGCACGTGCGGGTAGCTACATATGGCTCATTTCACGGTGACGGACGGGTGTAACATTTCAACACACACATTTTAAGGCCTTATTCTTCTGACAAGTGAAGTAATGGTTTCATGGTGTTAAACTACGTGTCAATCAATGGTGGACCCACGGGTGGTGTTTAGCACCCTTGTCTTGTCTATTTGGAAGAAAATTAACCACTCATATGAGTTTGTAAAAGGTGCAACCTAAAGTAAAAAAAAAAATATCTGATTTTGAGATAAATTTCTTCATTTTGGCTTTCAGTCTTGAAAGTCTGATTTATTTACGGTATCGATTGCCGTGGAATGAGCCATATGTATGTAGGTAGGCAGTTGTATGTACCTTGCAGAAGATTTGATTTCCAATAACCAGTGAACAAGGGACTAGTACCTTTCTTTATTTGAAGATTGAAATGTATCTATGCTTTGACCGGAGAGTAACCACGAAAAAATTTCGACAAAAATCTCTGCTGATAATGAAAAACAAATCCCGGAGAAATCTCTGAAGAGTGCCTAACCAGTCCAAAAAAAGTCAATATGTATCGGAAAAACTGTGAAAAATACCGAAAACCCTGAAATCTCCTAAAATATACAAAAACGGATATATTCTGAAAAGCCTCGAAAAATCTTTCGAAACTTAACATTTTATTAAAAAAAAATGTTCGAAAAGAAAATCCTTCAAAAAGCAAGAAAGCCTCAACAGGCCCAAAAATGCACAGAAAACTCCGAAAAAATACCCAAAATACCCAACAAGCCTTAAAAAATTTCAAAAAATATGAATGATTTTGAGAATTCCGAAAAAGTCCGGAACTCCCCGGCTTAAGTTGCGTGTTTAGTAATCATTGACGGTTTCTTGCAGTAAGTTGAATAAAGTTAAGTCTAGACTAATTGAGGTTTAAAATGAAGAATTCAGAAAAGTCCTGAAGAAATCCAAAAACTTTCCATAAGTCCTAAGAAAACAGGAAAGCTTGAAGTAATCACAATTCCTAGAAAACCTTTAATGGCCTATAGGAAATCGTAAAAATCAAGGAGCATTTCAATTTACCTAGATAGTAATAGTAGAGGCCAATTACCGATATTTCAAATAAATCGATATCAAGATATAAAATACTAGGAAAATTTCCGTTTAACTAACACCACTTTCTTTATACGTTCCCCTAAAATGTCTTTACCGCGCTGGTGACGAAGCGTAACTTAAGGTGTTTGTTTGAGTCGCCTCATCTCAAGTTGTTAATAACTCTTTTTGCAGATACGTTCAGTTTGAAAAGGTCTTCCTTTCTTTACCACTTAACGGCCAGTGTGACCTCCTCCATTAGAGTCACACCTGTCTATTTTTAACAGATATTTCAATTCTTTCTATAAATATTTCAAGTTTTAGTAACACAGCTGTTTGGCTATCGAAGAAGATGCTGCAGCCGTTGGTAAGCGAAATGACTGACTGATCTGCAAGTTTTCCGAATAGACTACAGCGCTGATTCCCTGCTCCATCTTTCAATCATCATTGTGCATGCATATACCATCACCTAGCAGAGTATCATATCATGCCCGAAGTTGATTGGTTTTCATTTGTTGACCTTCATAATTCTGAGGATGAATTTTTAGCAACACGATAGACCAAAATGTCCAGCGGTTTAAGGTAAAAGACCATGTAGAAATTCTCTCGAACTGAACTTTATATGCCGAGACATGGGATCCGTCGCTTATTTTCACATTTCTTGTTTGATGTTCCCTTTGGGTGCAATGACAACGGTCTTTCAGTCGGAAATCTTTGCAATACTGAAATTGGCAGACTGAATAATTGGCGAAAGGTGGCGCGGACATAAAATCAGTATCTTCAGCGACAGCCAAGATGCTCTAAAGGCCCTGGAAACTGCTCGCACCTCATCAAAGTTAGTCCAGGAATTTAAGTTGTGGCTGAACTCCGTTACAAGATGGAATGCTCTTGAATTTGAGTGGGTGCCAGGACACTACAGTGTTCAAGGTAACGAACTGGCTGATGAATTGGCGGACTGCGTTTCTCTGGAGCGTTCAATTGGACCGGAGCCAAGATAGATTCGAATTAGCTCACTATAATCTCGGAAAATAAAAGACGCGAAAAGAGTTTGAAATTTCATTTACCATCAAGAGACAGAGGAGGTTTCAATAAGAAGTACCTCTGGTGGTTCTTTTTCTTAAGGGTGTTGTACCTATAGCTTCATGCTAACGTAAATCGCTGTATGCTACGTTTTAACTTTACATGCAGCGCTATGTCCATTTTGTGGATGCTGGTAACGTTCCTGTTATGTACTTATGCAGATGTATACGTTGGTCAATTAATCTTGAAGTTCTTTGCCTGTGATTGACTTACTTTCCGGGCCTTGGGGATGGATATAACTTTCGTCTCTTTGAAAGCTTTCGGTACATACAACACTGTATATCGTCTTCCGAAAATCCTTGTTAAAGAGGCTACCAAAATGTTAACAATGTTGAAACACGGCAGATAGCAATTCAGGCAAGTGTAGTAGTATCACTTTCGACAAGTATAAATACGCAAAAATAACCAGCTAGTCCCCTTAATATTAATTTTAGACCAGTTTCAAGGCACAACACGAAATGACTGATATATTCAGTATGTTCGAGTTGGAAAAGTTTTCCTAATTTTAAGAATGAGCGCAATATCGCCGAATATACATACTACATACATATATATTCATATACATATGTATGTATGTGAGTGCGCGTGAGTATTAAAAAATTTGATACGCCAGGGAATTTAATATACTACCAAACTTACAGAGCAACATTCAAAGACAAAGGACAAACTTTTCGCAGGTAATACACCCGTAGTCGAACAAGCTAGCATACACAGTTACACAGACAAAAATGTGTGAACGTAAATGAACAGACAGCTACAACAAGCGCAAAAACGAACACATATAATGCAAAAACAAAAACAATTAAGTACAAAAAATATGTTTTTTTTTCGTCAGCAGCAGCATCCCCTCCGCCTGAGTGGTAATTTGATTGTATAAGTGGTTAAGTGATGTGAGTATGGTAAGTTTGTATGTATGAAAGCATGTACATTAGACCGGGTACCGCGAGAAAATATTATAGCACCCCTGAGTGTTTTTTTTGTAAGGTAATTTCGAAAAAAAAAGTTCAGCTTTCTTAAATTTTTTATGGGTATTCATGGAAACGCGTAAATGCTTCGTAACGGCGTAAACTTCGTAAGTAAACCGATTCTCCATACAAAATTAATGAAGTTTACGAGGTTTACATGGTTACGAGGCATTTACGTGTATATATGAATTGCCCTTTTTTATATTTTCAGTATTTACAGTCGAATCTTAAAGTATAATACATCGATGTTCTTATGCCAAAGGTCACTGAACTCAAGTACACCGTTCTGGTACTTTTCCACCAGATATCACCCTAACGTACCACCCTTATGCCAGCAAATGAAAGCTCGCAAAAACGCAATAAAATTTTGTTAAAGAAGTATTTTGATTATTCCCGGAGCACTACGTGTATTTAAAAAAACATTTTTTGTCGAAGTTAGGTGTCACTGAAAAAGGTAAAAAAAGCGAGCTAAAAAAAAATGGTTTTTCGCAATTGCCTTGCAAAAATTTGTACTTTAGACTTCGCAGTACGCCGAACTTTTTTTTTGTTTGCTTGTAAGTTGGTGCGGTCTAATGTACACATTGTGTATGTATGTATGTATGAACATTAGACTGCATCACANGTAGGATGAACGAACGTCATTCAAAGTTGAATTAAGATGTGTTGGCATTTAAAAAAAAAAATTGCTACACGAATGATTTTCTTTTTGACAGAACTAAAAACAGTGTGAAAATACCTTTCTACTGAGATCCCATAAGTCTAAATCAGAATAGTTTTGGCCCAGTTATTCAAGTTTTTCGTAAACCAATCTTTGAAAAAAGTAAAAAAACAGCATCAAAAATCTCATTCTTACGATTCCGTTGAAAAGATTTTTAAATATTTGTATGCAGATTTTTTAAGCTTAATCTGTTTTGTCATCTGAGGGGACCTCTTTCAAAAAGTTCTTTACGAAACAATTTTTATTCGTAAAAAGCTCCATTTTTGGAGGTATTTTCAAATCGGTGCAGCTCACTTAAATCTTAATATTTTTCCCAAAAATNTTGTATGCAGATTTTTTAAGCTTAATCTGTTTTGTCATCTGAGGGGACCTCTTTCAAAAAGTTCTTTACGAAACAATTTTTATTCGTAAAAAGCTCCATTTTTGGAGGTATTTTCAAATCGGTGCAGCTCACTTAAATCTTAATATTTTTCCCAAAAATTTTTGGTGAACGTCTTAAAATATAATAAATTTTGTAATCCTGGCGGAAAAACCGCAACTTTTTTTGAGTCTAATGAACATATAACTGTCAACATTTGTTTTTGTTGGCAACGACAATTGGTTTTGTTGCATCTTGTCGTTTGGTATTTACAAAGACAGCGTGTAACAACGTGCGGCAATAAGATAACCTTCTTTGAAAAGTGGCACTACTTCTCCGAAGATGTGTGTTATTAATTTTTACGTCATAAATTTAAGAACTAGAAACCTTAATATCAGACTTTGGCTACTTTAAATTTAAATTATAAGTCTAAAAGCTGTCGTATTTTTCGCAAAGACTTCAGGCTAATTAATCGTACAAGCCTGCTTGTAAGAGACAACTTAAATACCGCAGCACTACTCTGTACTCGGTCTCGGAAGTGAATTCAAGAAGAATTTGGTTGCAATACTCCCCATATAGAGAGCTTACTAATGTCCTTCCAAAATAAATTGTTACCAAATAGAAAGCGACATAGTTAAATATACGACTTGGCGGTCAATATAATCTAGTACAATCGAAATCAAATAAGGCGAGAATATTGCGTCAACGTAGGTGGGCAAACCATATATAAACGAATCCGAATCTTCGGCGGACTATAAATCGACCGCCGTGCAAAACGCCTGGATTGGATCGGGAGTGG
This sequence comes from Rhagoletis zephyria, assembly GCF_001687245.7. Classification (NCBI taxonomy): domain Eukaryota; kingdom Metazoa; phylum Arthropoda; class Insecta; order Diptera; family Tephritidae; genus Rhagoletis; species Rhagoletis zephyria. The sequence continues at coordinate 508,501 of NW_016157133.1, read as the reverse complement.
CGTGCACGTTGTCTCCAGGCGCATCAATTCCCCCAAAGGCATTGTGATCAGGTGAGAAAACTTTACATATTACATCGGTGCCTGGAAGAAGTCGTTTGGGCCGTGAAGGTGGGAAGTCGCGGCCAGTACGTTAGGCAAATGTGTGTTTTTGCGGAATCATGGGTGTCCTAATAATGTGCGAACTGAACACAGCCACGAACTAGTAACTCTTTTAAGGGATTAAGGAATTGGACAGATAAGGGTGGGGAATACCCAAGGGTGGGTATGTGGTGTCCGCGGCAAATCGAAGAGGGTTACGAATTTTTTGTGTGGCGCGGTTGCATGCAAAGCTGGTCACAGCAACCAACAGTCCGGCGAGCCAGCTCGTGCTAGAAGCAAGCGCACCCCGTGGCGAACTGAGCATGTCAGTGGATGCAGGCGGAGAGTGAGAAGGCCTTTGCGTTGAAAGGAAGGATTGGTGGCATCTGGCGACAGGTACATACGGCACAGACTAATTAGCTTCATCAAATTTTTAATAGTCACGGTTCTTTTCAATAATCTCTGATATCGCTCTCGGTCGCGTCAAAAATCTTTTAGACTTATGTTTTTATATCGCTAGCTAAAGGTGAAAAGTTGTCAAGTCCGTTTTTTTTTCAAAATTTAGTTTTTGAGGCAGAATGGCAGATAATGCCAAACTACATCGATTTTTCGTCTCTCCTGAAAAATTGCAAAAAATGCACTTGGTACCTTTTCACTATTAGGTAACGATATGCTTTAAATAGGCTGACGATTTCACTAGAAAGCGGCGGCATTTCGTTAAGACAAGCATCTCGATTGCTATTTATTTATGATGTCATGTTCCCGAAAGCTACAACACAGCCACAAATTAAGTTAAGTCGATTTCATTCATTAACCGCATTTGCCTTAACATAAATGCTAATATTTATGTTAATATCACAAGCATGCTGCGTCAACAGCTACCAACTTATTATACATACATACATAGTACATATCCTCGGTGTTACAGCAAAACGGTCTACGTCTATTACTACACTTGACACTTAGATGATCACTTACTTGCACGGGAATGCATTGGCAAATCGTTACACCCTAATAAACAAATGACAAACCTATCTACCTTTGGCTGATGAAGATTAACTATTGCCAGAAGCGATCAGATATAGATAAAAGATCAATTAAGCACCAGCGGTAATAAGTGACATAGAACGTTTTGCAGTATCACCGACGATATGTATATACATATAACTACGTCAAGATAATTGCAGCTTCGTCACGCGCTCAATCCATAATATATTCAATGCGCTATTAAAGTAAATTACCACTTATTTAGGTAAATGTTGTTCCACAAAACTTCAAAATATTTATATGCAACAATAAGTATAAACACTCATCTGAAAAATGTCATTGCATAAGCTGCTAGTTGAAGCTAATAATTTGACAACGTGTCACTCTAAATGGCGACATCATCAATGCGTCTTAAATTCATAGCGCGCAGAGTCCCTAAGCGCCTCCTTTCTGGCTTGCCAAACATTCAACATTACAAACAATGTACGAAGCCATTCGACAACGACATTTCTCAACTCTGCGCCTAAAGGTAGACTTTGTCACAAATTTTCTGTTGCTGAGCTCCTTCTCCCTCTCGCTGGCACCGCTCGCTTCATCTCCCTCCTGTCACATTTACGTATTATTGGTGTCGGAAATTCCATTAATTTAAGTAAACTAATCTGCACTGTCATTGTGTTTTCATTTGTTCGACATAAAACGCAACAACAAAAGTTTATGCCGTACGAGTAATAACTGTATATGAAAGTGAAAATAACATTTACCTGGGGGTGGGGGGTTAAGTGTCCAAACTGTCACTTTACTTTGGCAAAATAAGCAACAGAAGCGGATGTTGGCAAACAGTTTTTTGGAAATGTTCGTGTGTTTGTTTTGTTGGCAGCAGACAGTTTTTGTTTCACGTCAAAGTTTTGGCATGTCTTTGGAAATTTTGACACTTAACTCTTTCTCTAACTCCTTTGATGTTGTTTTAGGTACAATGTAGGCGATAAAAGTGTTTTTACTTTAAATTATATGGATCCACTGCGTAAAAGAGTATATTTTCAAGTAAATATTTAGCACTTTAAGTGCCGTTTTCTTAATTAACTTTTAACATTTATTGGCCCTTCACACCAGGGAGCGAACATAACAGTTATTGATGAAAACTCTCATGGAAAAATTCACTATGAAGAAAATGTTCTACAACTAAGTGATACTACCAATCGATTTTTTTCACCGAGACTCAAATTTGAGAATAAAATTTTATTTGCAATTTTTTTGTAAAGCTATGCTTTGGGTTGGACTAAATGGCACCAGTGTGAAAAATTTCATGATAATCGGTTGAGTAGTTAAAGCTTGAAAGCGTATCAAACAAATAAACTCACTTTCGCTGTTATAATATTAGTGTGGATAGCTTACTATCTAAAAAAAATCATGTACAAAAATCAAAATTTCAAACTTTGTAGAACATTTATAAAAATTCGAGAAATTTTAACAAATTTTGATCAAAATTTTAAACTTTTTAAACAAATTGTAAGAATTTTTTTGAGCATGCCGTTTTATAGCCCATTAAAGTTTGGTATAAAAAAGTGCAGGCTCGAAGTAGCTAAGGCTTACCATTAAATTCTTCTTCCATACAAAGTATGTTCGACAATTTTTTTTTGTGTGGAGAAAATGAACAACACCATCCACAAAAAAAAAGTGCCAAAAATAAACTGCAAGTTTTAGCTACTTAAAATTTGCCCTTTATTGTACTCAAAATTTTGTTGAAACTTTGTCGAATTTTGTAGATTTTGGCTTGTATGGTTTTTCTTGGATAACGAGCTACACTTTCATAAGAAAATAATATTCTACATTAAATAATCGAAAGGGAAATAGCTAACGAATGCTAAAACTTATCTTCCCTATTTATATTTTCGCCACTGTATATATGCGCATATCTCATGAGTGAGTGAGTTGGTGTCACTTCCTTCTCCCGCCAGACAAAAAAACGCTAAAGCATTCTTCTTTCATATACATATGTATGTACTTCAATCAACACACAATAAATATTTAAACAATTTTAGCCTTGAAAAAGTAATAAATTACTCATTTTTTTATTCTTTTTTTTAATAAACTTGGGAAGTTTTCCAATAGAATGTTTATATTAGAGACAAAAGACGTTGGCATCAAATACAGCCTACATATATGTGTGAAGTTTTAAGAGTGTAACACCAAATTAAAAAAATGGCAGCATCACGCATCTATTTTGAAATTTTTGAAATGTTTAGATTTTTTTTTGGTTAATTTTAGCAATTTAAGATACGTCAAAATGTTAAACTTAAACGGTGATAGTGTTCTTCTTGCCAAAACGAAGAGACGTTTTTACCATTACATACATTGGCATAAATTTTTTGTCATTTTGTTTTTTTTTCAAAGTATTTACGAATTGTTAGCTATATGATAGCTTTTGAATAAATCTGGATATTAAACCGCTATGAAAAATGTATGTATGCTTTAAAAATTACAATAATAGTTTGGACAGATCGCCGTGTTTGGTTTCTTAGTAGAAATTAAGTAAAATACGTTACTTGACCAAATACATGAATCGATCTTGTGAGAGCAGATCGAATTGCCTCCATGCGAAAAATTAAAAGCAAATATCTAGTCTAGCCGTTTTTTTCTGACTTTAAAAATTAAGAACCGAAACTCGAAAACCGGTTTTTGGAAAAGAGTCGAATAGTTAATCTTACCCTAATTTTTATACATCAAATTTTATGAGTACCTTTTTTTTTTTTTTTTTCTTGCGTTATATATATATTAAGCGCGTACTTCAACCGAAACTCTCATTATTGTCAACTATTGCCAACATCAATTTTCGAGTAAGTACTTTCGGGTAATGACAGTTAAACTATTAAGACATTCCCGCACGATCAACTCAATTGCGCTCAGTTTTTAACTCAAACTTTTTTTTTTTTTTTGTGGTTGCAATTTGTAACTGTTAGAATAGCATATACTCGTGCATTACAAGTGCAGTATTGAGTGTATGCAAGTGTGAGTATGTCTGTTGTGTGTAAAAATAAATGGCTGTTGTTTGTAATTTGTGTGGTTGTGTTGCCATACACTATTTTTTTTTTTTTTTTGTTAAAGACGTTGAATGGCGACGTTGAAAACAAATTGCCAAGCGTCAAGTGTCATGTAATTACGAGACATGACTACCAACTGCCAGCTGCCAGCTGCAAACTACGAACTACTTGCATACATACGTACATACGTGAATACAAACGAACAACAAAGGGTAACATGTGCTAGTGCGGGTATGCGTGCTGAGTGGGAATGAGTGGGAATGAGGATACGAGCTATAACAACAACGAGAAAGGCGGGAGGAAAAAAATTCACAAGAGACTAAACAAAACAAAGTTGGCGCATGTGAGGAAAAAAGTATGCAATAAATCGAGCACAAAAGCCAGTGGTAACACAAAAACAACAGCAAACCGTTTGAGCGGGAAACATTAACAAAACAAACAACAACAAACCAGCAAAAACACGCAGCGCGCCCGTTCAGTTGCATTATGTGGCCGAGTATAACGGCTAATATTGTCGTTGTTGCTATTGTTGTTGTTGTTTTTTTTATTGTTAACTTACTTGTTGTCATTAGTTGTGTTGCCTCCTTGTCACTTGGGACAAGTTTCCACATATTTTTTTATTAGCTTCGTTTCGTTTTTTTTTTTTTTTGGGGTTATCCTAGCCGCTCGATTCCTCGCTTTAGCGGCTAAATCATTGTTGTTGCTTTTAATATCATTTATACTTGTTAATGCGCTAATACATATGTACGTACGTATGTATGCGCATGTGTGCTGCAATAATTTTCCCCCACTCATTTTACCCCAGTGGTTCTGGTGTAGTTCCAACAGTACCCTTTCCACTACTCCACAAATGTTGCTCATACGCCCCAGCAAACCTAAACTTTATAAATTATAGATGTAGGTATTATATTTATGGGGCAGCAAACTACATCTTTGATCGATGATTAAATTCAAATATTGCCTGGTGTAACGTTGTTTAATAAGGTTAATACCTGTCAGTGTACTAGGCCTCTGTTCCATTGGGACTTTAGTTTTGGGCTGAATTTGCTATATTTTTTACGACTATTGAAAAACTGTGAAACTAATATCGAACCATTAAAAAAAAGAATGATCGAAATAAAGTGAGATTTGAAGAGTAGGCAGCTTTTTTGACACAAAAGATAAGATATCAAATTTCGTTATGTTTCATGAATCAAGCGGTCGCAAAGAAAAGTCCTTTTGTACCTTTAGTTTACGAGATCATTAGTGACTGCAGCGTAGATTAATACTACCACAAAACCGTAGAAAAAATTTAGCTAAACGAAGAAAAATTTAACATTTAATGAGTCAGAAAAAAATATCTCAATTTTGTTTAATATAAGTGAAACAGCAACACCGGACATGGCTGCAAATTAGAAAATAATAATAAGAATGTTAACATCCCTTGGACTTAAATATTTGAATTTATAGAAAACAGAATAAATTCGACCGTCGAGGAAGAAACATTGACTTTTAGTAATTTGAATAGACGCATCCCTGCAATTAAATTGTTTACGCAAACAAAGTCCATTTAAAACTGGAGCAAAAAAATTTGGGGCTTGTTTCGCGAAAAAGGCGCTTTTTCTTGGGTTTTAATCGTTTTTCAAATTCAAAACTTGGCAACACTGGCTAGAGACTTTGAGCTTCAAACTTAGCCCAGAGTCAAGCTATTTTAAGAACCCGTATTTATGACAATTGTTTTTCGATGAGAAGCTGTTTTTCATGGCAGAAATACACTCGGAGGTTTGCGATTGAAAAACTTTTTTATTTTGTATTTTTTTGATGTTGGTTGGAAACTGGGCTCGAACTCAGGCCCTAAGAAATGGTAGCATGTATTTTATTTACATGAAAAGGAATAAGTATTCGAAAAATGTATTCGGTAGCTGGCGTGGGGTCGATGTACATTGAAGAACCTAAATCTATGGTCCGATTGGGTATGCAATTTTGGCGATAGGTGATGCAGCAGTCGAGATATTAGAAAATCCGTCTTTATGTTCCGATATAGTTTATATTTTGAATACAAATGATTGCCATGAATAATTTACCNCCAAGATCATGCGATTTGACGCCTTTAGACTATTTTTTGTGGGGCTACGTCAAGTCTAAAGTCTACAGAAATAAGCCAGCAACTATTCCAGCTTTGGAAGACAACATTTCCGAAGAAATTCGGGCTATTCCGGCCGAAATGCTCGAAAAAGTTGCCCAAAATTGGACTTTCCGAATGGACCACCTAAGACGCAGCCGCGGTCAACATTTAAATGAAATTATCTTCAAAAAGTAAATGTCATGGACCAATCTAACGTTTCAAATAAAGAACCGATGAGATTTTGCAAATTTTATGCGTTTTTTTAAAAAAAAAAGTTATCAAGCTCTTAAAAAATCACCCGTTAGGTGGCGTGGGAATCAATATAACTGATAGTCCGATTTTATTCATATTCAGCCTTATCATGAGTTTCATTTTCCCCGAACCGGTTCACTTTTCGGTTCGGTTCGGTAAAGTTGCTTACAAAACTTACGATTGCTATAAATTTTTCTTACATTTTTTTAAGATTTACAGAGTTGGTGTCTGCAAACTAAAAAAGCTCCAAAAAATGCACAAAGCACCAAACCAAAAAAAAAAAAAAGAAATCGCATTTGAAATAAAGGAAAGCACTAAATTTAGCGTCAATCAATCAATCAATCAATCAAAAAAGCATCAAGTTGGCAACAATGGCATAAGCTCATCCGGAAGAGGTGAGACGGTGGAATACCTTGTTTGTTCCTTTCCCGCCTTTCATAATGATTATTCATAAAGATTATTAGCTAAAGCGCATTTTTTGGGTAATGATTAAATACAATTATTTGATTAATTACTCAAAAAAAATTAATTTTTTTATTTACATAGAATAAACAAATAATCTAAGATAATCAAATAATTAAAACCAATCAAATAATTAAAAATAATCAAGCAATTGAAAATAATCAAGTAATTAAAAAAATAATTTGATTATTTTTATTAAAATTTAATTATATAATTACTTGTTTTAAAGGCAATTAATCATGATTATTTTTAATCATAATTAATCACTAGTTGCTAGGTTAAGTAAGAAAAATAAAATAATCATTAAAATTAAAAAAAAATTAAAAAAAATTAATGGTTACTAATCGTAATGGGAATTTAACAGCTGTGGTTCTATGAGACTCAAAAAATTTATTCAATTTTTTTGCAAATCAGCTGAATTGGTGGATTTCGGAAAAGCAACACGACATAGGATTACATAATTTTGCAAAAACGTCGGTTGCGAAACCAAATCTTAGTTAGACTATAATGTGGTTTGTTGGGTTAAAAGCAAATGAAAGTTTTGAAAAAAAAAATAAATATTAGAGTTTGTATTGGTTGGCTTTGTATGTGGGTATGCGAACTACTAGCTTTACAGTGGCACTATTCTTGTAGTTGTTATTTAAGTTCTGCACAATCTTGTTGTTATACTTGTTGTTGGCTACTGCCTGACAGCTACAATATTGCTTGTAAATTAATGTTATAATAATAGTTACTTACTTCAAATGACTTTGTTAGAGTGTTGGCTAGTTCACACAACTTGCCAGTCAAACAGACATACTCACACCCATCTAGCAAGCAACACCCCTACCCTACCCGTGAACATGCATACATACATACATACATACTTATGTATGCATGTGTGTGCTTGCGCTCGCCCCCAGTGTTCGCGTGTTAATTATAGTTGATTTGTGCGCAATTGTTGCAGAACGAAAAGTTGCTGTTTAACAATTTTTTCTCATTGTTAGCTGGCAGTGGCAACAACAAAGCCAATTACATACATACATACATACTACACATAATGCGCATTATTGTTATCATTGTCATGCTACTCGCTGTATTGTTGTTAGTGTTGATGTGTGGTTAATGCTTTTGTCGAGTTTTGTTTTGTCTCCACTCTTTAGGGAATTGATGTGGTCCTTGTGTGAGAATACAAAATCAAATGCACATACATGGGTTTTTGTATATGTTTGCATGATTATTCTATTCATATTATTCATCCTTAAACACTTTATTGCTTTGCTGTTTTGTTCTGTTTCAAACTCATTTTTCTTCTTCATCCTTTTATTTGTATGTCCGCCCCTTTTTGTTCCCTTTACTTGGTCACATTTCACCTCCGGGATTTATTGAGTTTTAATTAAAGCTTGGCGCTTTGTTAATGCCGTTATGTTGCAAGTTCGTTTATGTTTTTTTTTGTCTTTCTACCCCTCCATTAACTGAAATTCAGAGTGACAGGCACACAAGCGCATTATAATTAAAGTTGAGACTTGTCAACTCGCAATTGAGGGTGTTTGTATGTGTATAAAAATTTTGTGTCACTGTCAAGCGTGGTTGGTTTGCTCCTCAGCGCTTTTTTTTACCTATTACATTACTAAGTTGAAATTAATAATAACCCTGTGTTAAGTTATCAAAGTATTTATTGTAGATTGTGCTTTTTTTGCTCTTTGATGGCTGCGAGTGATTGAGATAGGACTAATGAACAGTTAAGAAATTACTGAAGATTATACCCGTATGTATAGCGTAAGTGCTTTTAACTTTGGATTATCAAAAAGACGTTGCTATAATTAAGGCATATGCAGTTATACTGGTCGTTTCTGAGTAAACTGCCTAAGTAGTAGCTATTATTTATAAAAGACTAGCCGGCCTCGTATGCGCGAGGCTTCGCCAGCCCTTTCCCTTGAGACCTAATTTTTTTTAAATGAATGAACGGCGCAAATCTGATGGAGTTAATAAAAAATATCTTCACGCAATATATATAAGGTTGTAATTTTTGAATAGGTGGCAACCCCACTAAAAAAATTAAAGCATTGCACATCTGCAGTTGTTTTAAATAGGCGGCAACCCCACTCAAATAAATGAATGCTTTTTGTACATCCGGAGACCATATCCTTTCACTTGGTACCTTATTTTTTACGAACGGTAAAGATCTTATAATTTAAAAAAAAAGGTGGCAACCCTACTCAAAAAATAACACATTTCTGAACATCTAGAAGCCTTTCATTTGGCATCTCACTTTTTGTAATTCAATGCAAGGATCTTATAAGTTTTTAGACAGGTGGCAACCCTATAGAAATGCTAAGCACTGAAGAGAATACCCCTATCGATGCAGAATATATAAAACGAAATCTCATCAAAAGCCATTTAGTAACTTTCGAGATTAGCGTGGTCAAAAAATCTTGCCTTTGCTTTATACTACGTAAGGATAAGATATTGATTTTAAATAGATGGCAACCCTTCTGAAAAAAATTTAGTTGTTGTACATGCGAGGGTAAAGTGGTCCAAAAATGTATGTGAAAAAATAAGGTCGGATTTTAATGCTGCCACCTCCTAGGATTGTTCCATACCGACAACAAATATATCCATATTTTTCTATTTTGAAATCACAAAATATTTAAGGAGTGCTCACAGCGCTCAAAGTTTTCCATGTATTTTATATGGAGAAAAAACAACTTTTCGTAGAAATGGTGTAAAATTATTGAAAATCAATATTTTTCGATCGGAAAACTTTGCTTATCTTCAGGAGATTCCCATTAATAATACCCAATTGTTTCTTTAACCATCTTAAGATGCTACTGATAAGGGTCTTCGACACGCTAGTCAAGAATTTACGTCAAATAAAAACCCCAAGAATCTACAAATGTCGAAGGGGCTGTCGATTTCTCCAGAACTAAGGAAAGTTTTCCAAGAATTAAACGTATAATGCTTTAGGGCTCACTGATCTCGAGTTCTGTATAACATTAAAACTTCTCCGGTTGACTACTGTCAGATCAACTGACATTTTCAGTTGAGTAACATAACAGAATTGCTTAGCAAAATTCTAAATGAACTATGATCAAATTATGAAACAAAACGGTAATTATATTTATAAATTAGGGATAGTTGGGGCCGTCTGCTATATGTTCAGCCCAAACAATTTGATTTTATTTTTTAAGATTTTTTTTTATCTTATACGAAATTAGTTATTTCCAAAACTTCAGCTTCCCATTTTAAAATTAAGCTATTCAAGTTTGAATGTTTGTAAATTTCGCACACCATATTGGATTTTGCATTTTGAATTTTCAAAAACCAGTTTGGAATTGGTAATGAGCGAACTTAAGAACCTCATTTCTAAATTTCATGAAAATTCAGAAATTTTTTAAACTTTCCGAATTGACTTCAGCTTTGTTAAGACACATTTTACAGTTGATATGTTGCTCAACAAAGAATAAATTACATTAGTCTTTAATATTTTGAACAACTGCTAAAGTTGATCTAGTGAAATAAAAATGGACGCCATTCTTTTTGGCGCGAGTATACGTAGCTCTTCTAACATCCTTAAAGGGAGAAAAAATTAACATATAAACAGTCAGGGAAAAATTTCCAATTTTTTCTTGAATCTAAGCGAATCGGCAACGCCGACACAGCTGCAAATTTTATCGTCACTTGGACGAAAATATTTGAATTTATAGAAAACAGAATGAATTCGACCGTCGAGAGAGAAATATTGATTTTTATTAATTTAAATCAGCATCTATTTCTTATTTATATTTCTCTAACAGAGAGTTCAATAACTTCGTCGTTAAAAATAAAAAATTAAATAATAAAATTATTTTCGAAATTGTATTCGAGTACAAACTAAGAATAATTGGCTTTTCTAATAATTGCTAATAAGCAGGAATATTGCGTGCCGAGAAAGCCTTTCTTGCCTAACAATATCTCTCAGATTTAAAGCAAAAATTACAAGACTATTTATTAGCCGAGGCATGTTAATGCAAAGGTGTCACATAGTCTAGCCTGCAGCCATGCTCTTCAGAGAATGACACATTTTGCACAGTTGCTTCCTCATTGTTGTGCTTATGTATGTATGTAGCTATAAATATGTGAATGCTTGTTGCAGGTACAGTCAGTACAATGAATGAAATGCAGCTGCCAACCATCCAATTGCTTACTGTCGTTGCACTCACACTAAAAGTGACTGACAGACGCTAGCGGCCACCCTACGGCACTACATTCCATTTCACATACAAATGCGCGTAAGAAGAATATTCACAACTCACGCAACCCCAACCACGTTGTTCAATGCCTATTCAGTGTTAGAGAGTAAGTAAGTTGAGATGTGTTAGATAGGTGACACGATATGTGGCAACAACACTAAAGGCGCTTTTATGTTGCAAGCTTGACTGATGACCGAACCCAACGCGTTGCCTGCCCATCATCTACTATGTAGCAAGTTTTCCCCGCAAGGCCATTCCGCTTTTTTGAATCTTTTTTGTTAGCCTGCGGTGACGTTTGCTTTCTTCCTGAAAGTGCTTACACTTGATTGCTGTCGCTGCCAGTGCTGCCACGCTGATGGCCCGGCCCTACTGCTTGCTACCCCTGTTATTGTGACTGTTTCTTTATTGCTTTGGCTATAACTGTATGTTTGCTCATGCTATCGCTCTACGTGATGGCGTTGATGAGTTGGCTGTCGGTCAATGGATTTGTAGTCTCTCGGTGGCGTTGCTGCACTTCATTCATTCATTCATTCATTCATTCATGGAAAGCAACTCTTGTAAGCTTGTAAGCAGCCATTGGACACACTTGTCCTCATAGTTGTCAAGCGTGTAGCGTGTTGCTGTAGTTGTTGTTGTTGCTTACACTCTGCTTGCATTTTCTTGCTGTTGTCGTTGCACTTGTCTGTTGATTAGATAATCTCTAAACTATGAATGTATGTATATACATACATATGTACTATGTATTTATGTATGTGCGGGCATATTCGTTGGTATAGAAACTGCAGTTTTTGAGACGCTAGCGATCGCTTTAGAATTTTCCTCTTGTGAGTTCATTGCATTCACTGAAGGCAAATCGTGTCCGAGTAGCTGTGACACTTACTACTTGCATACATCCCATGCCCACTTCATGTAGAATTAATGATGCTTCATTCCGAAAGCGCAGTCTGAGTTGAATTTTGATCGCTTCGTTGGTTGGATAACCTCACCGGCAACTTTTTGTTTCAATTGGTTGGCCAAATTAACAATGAGTTGTTAATCAAATTGCTCATCGAATGCAGCAAACTGTAGATATGTATGTACACACATTGAACACATGTACAAATATATTTGTGTTGCTGGAGAGTAGCGCACTGTGACGGCAATATATATGTATTGTGCGCCAACCTGGATTTATATTGTGGCTACTAATCAATTATCTAAGCAGCGATTTAGTATTGAGCCTACATCTCGTGTCGGGTTTCAACGCGTCCTCCGTAGACGGATGGTCTCCTCCAAATTTGTACCAGAGTTCAGAGTACTCAAACTGCTTTGTATTGAGCCAGAGTGTTCAGCTTTTTAGGGAACTTCAGCACCAATTTTGATGTTAACTGATGAGAATAACCCTTTAGCCGTGCATCAGTAACCGAATGTTATGGTTCTAGTAGTTGTATCTGTCATTAAGGTCTCTACATCCACACACACACTCCACCGCGTATGTATCTTCCTGTAAAATTAACACATAGCAGTTTGTGTATCTCTGGTTAGATTATTTTGTCAGAACCCACGAGAGACTCACTTAGACTATAATTGGATTATGCATTGTGTTACCACATTACAAAAAATTTTTTTTAACGGTAACTACAGGTTTTCTGCGGTAAACTAAGAGAAGCTCTAGGAGCCCAGAAAAAAATTGTTTCAGGCAGCTGTTGTCCACTCCGGAGAGCTTCTCGGCAATGTTGATGAAATGCGCACCGAGGTCTTAAAACCTTAGTCTAGCGAATGCTAGGTAGCTGAGAAGGAAGTTCTGAGATGATTACACTGCAGCACTGGGATCCCATTCTCAAACAAACGGGCACAGTTTTGGTATGTAAAATAATATAAGTTTGGATGTCAATTTGAAATCAAACTTTATCATTGGAAAAGACATTTGAGAAAAATGTTTTACCTCCACTTGAGAACAAAGAATTTCTCAACGATTGAACAAAAGAATAAAAAATAAAATTTGCTTGTGCGTATTTGGAAGACTGTCCAACATTTACTTTCTAGCGAAGAGCACAACGCTAGATTTGGTTGTGTTAGCGGCCAGCCAATCTCAATACACCAAGTGTCAATCATACTCAGTGTTATTCGCTCTTTCCTGCAGTTATTACCTAATTAAAAGGTGGTATCAGCTTTTACCGCGGTGCACTGAACCAAAAATCCATATCTGGATCAAAGAAAAACTTTCCTTACTTTAAGGTCGAAAATTCTTCCGAATGAGTAAAAAATTCACCCGAATGCGTAATTTTTCTTTGGAATGTGTAAAAACGTACACGAAAATATGGAACCGTGGATGTAATCTATAATTTTGAAGAAATGTTGGGCATGAAGAGAGAATAAAACGTCTTTAGTGCTGTTTCGTTCCCATTTTTCTTCATTTTGATTGCTGTTTTTCTTCAATTAATAGAAGTTTTTTTTTTGGGTGTGGCAATGATATCTTCTCGGTTTAGTCCGAGACGAAATTTCTCCCTCTCTTTAGCTAATTTTCGCCGCCAGTCTTTTATCCCGAGTACAGGCAGGTCCATCTGCTCTTGATGCTCCCATTTTTTTCGCGGCCGTCCATGCTTTCGTATAACCAAGCCAGCGCAATCGTTGTGTTTCTAATGTGCTTAACTATGTTCATGTCGTTAAAAAGCTCGTAAAGTTCGTCATTCCATCTGCTTCGGTGCCCGTTGCCGACGCGAAAGGACCGTAGATCTTGCGTAAGTATTTTATTTTCCGTGGGATGGCTCTGTTTTTCAATTGCCTGTCGAGTCCAAAGTATTTAGCAACTGTTGGCAAGATTTATTCTTCGCTTGATTTTCAGACCAAGTTACAACTGCCAACACTGACGTGTGTCCCACAAAGCGAGAACTTTTTATGTGTTGCTAGGAGGTACTTTGTCTTGTCCTAGTTCACTGCTAGAACAACTAGTACAATGTGTGTCTGTCGCTGCGATTCAGATTGAAAAAGTCGCTCCAGAATGAATCGCCCAAACCGGCGCGGGTAAGTAAATATTTCCCAATTTGAACATAGCCATGTAAGTTTTGCGGGTATTCTAAATTTAAACATGGCGTCGTGCAGGCAAAAATATGGTGTGTATCGATTTGGGGAGGGCACCCTAGGATTTGGCGTGCAGTGAAAATCTGGTCGATGGTAGATTATGCAGATCAGATGCCCCGCCGATAGGGTCGAATCAATTGGTTCATGAAGGGCTGAAGTTTTTCACACAGTATTGTCGACAGCAGTTCTTCTTTTACTTCCAATGTGTTCTTACACATTTTTAATGTTTTTTTTTCTTCATCTTGTCTTTAAATCTAAAATGGCATTTCCCATGATAAAAAAAATAGGAAGGTAGAACCGCTGAGAAGAATTTTTCAAATTCTCGACGTTTGCATGCAATTTAATTTTAAAATTTTACACACAAACTCACACACAAATTCTTATTTTCAATCTTAAACAAAAAAAAACTTTGAACAATTCCCTTTTTTTACTCTCAATTTTATATTATTTTAAAATGTTGGCAAACTTCAAAAAAAAATCATGGCCGACGAATTGAGAGAACGGTTTTACCTTACTATGTTTTTATCATGGTATTTGTAATCAAAAAATTTCTGTAACACAATGGACTCCATAAATTTGTATGCTTGTTTTCACAGTTTCTTTATATTTTATAAGTATTTGTAAATTGTGAAACTCATATAACAAATAAGCGCATCTATAATACAATAGAAATGGTTTAAATCAATTCCTAGTTGCTCAAGCGGCACAACAAATTTCCGTCATTGAGCCATTCCTTATTTTCGCCCACATGCCGGCAATTCATTGTTGAATGTCATATCTACATTGCCTGCTGCACAATATCATTCTCGTAGACCCCAGCAACTGCCGAGGCTTCTGCGTGCCTTTAAGACAAAAGCGCCTCGTTCCACTTCCCATTTCAATTTCACCTCTGTTGATAGTCTCCCATCTAGCAATTTTGCTAGACATACCCATACACATGCATTCGTGGGTTTGGCTTTTCAATTTCGCTATTGTTTTTACTTGTCACTTTTACTGTTGTTGTTATTGTTGTTTTCTAACAATTACACTGGTGGTCCCACTTACCGATGTCCTTTACACATGTTTACTCGACACTTTCAGCCACTTGCCGCTCACACAGGCACATTTGGCACTTTTGTTGACTGCCGTCCGGTCATCCGCCTAAGCCCCAAGCGCAGCTAGAAGATTGAAAGCAAGCAGTGTTTTTTGTTGCTGTTTTTTATTTTTATTGTTTTTGTCTGCGCAACATTCGTCTCCTAGCCACTGCCTGGCCTTCATCAGTTGCAGGCGGGAGCTAAGAGAATCACTCGTTCCAATCACAGTCTAGACAGGATGCGAATTTTTGTGTAGTGGCTATTGTAACGACGCCTGACATCGGTTCATTTCAATGGTCGTCTTCGTATTTGCAAACTTTCTTTGTTGTAAATTTTCTATTCATTGTTTGCTTCTTGTTTTTTTTTTTTTCTTAGAAAGGTGTTAAACGACTTGTACTTACATCTGGCCTAGGTGAGAGTAATTGTGTGAATTTTAAAATAGAATAAAATATGCACAATTGACAAATAAATGAAAAGATTTACAATATCCTTATTTGAGAGTATCTAATATTTTTAATATTTTAGTAGCATGAAAAATATAATAAAGACGGTAGGCTAATTTATAATGTTGAAGGCCCTAAATGAAATTGTTTGTCGTTGAATGTGATACCTCATAGATTCAGACACACTTCCTTTAAATTGAGTTCTACAGACCTTGGCTAGAAACTACGTATACTGAGCTATGTAAGTATATACTAAAAATACTGTACTAAAATATTTTTGTACAGAGTCCAAAGCTGTCGCATACGCACCCCACCAGCAGAGGTTTGACATTAAATTTTGTATTGACAAAATTTCCTAGTTGCAAAGGTTCTTCAGCAGATTCTTTCCTTTTTTCGGCGGTCGTTTCTGTAGTGGAACCTGAGTTTGGAGCCTTCAGCATTACACCCAGTGAGGTATCAGCATGGGTTCCGTGAAGTGCACAACAAAACAATAGTACTTACTTAATGCCGTAAATACTCAGACAATTCGTGGACTGAACGGAAACCACCTATGTGAGAGAACAGTCCCGGCAAAGGCGTTTGACACTGTCAGCCAAACTATTAGCAGACATTGAGACTTTCTCTCTTCCACAGGGACCCAAACGGCGGTCAACGAGTTATCTACGTTGTCGCCATTCGTCAGCAATTTTCATAGACAACACCAGGAAACCAAGCCAAATTAAAGAGGGGGTTCCACAGCGGGCTGTCCTTTCCCTCTGCTGTTTATTTGGAATAATTCAAAGCTCCCTTAATTACCAGAAGGATGTATGTATTGTCTCTTTTGCTTGATAACTTGTGCTCAAAATTGTACGGTTACCTCCTCGAACTTTTACGCTTCTTCACTGTAAGTAGCCTAACCCTCACTTCTACAAAATCTCCGGCAACCTTTTTTACCACCTGGATGAAGGAGACCAGCTACAGCTGAGTTTTCGCGATGATTGTGAAGGAGTTCCGACATTGTATAACCCAAAAGATCTCAGACTGCTCTCCTTATCGGCGCATACAACTGCAATTGACAATTTATTACAGAGCAGCAACAAGGTTCTCAAGTCGCTAGCCGGCAGCACTTGGTGCAAAGACAACGAAACGTTGCTGGAAACATAAAATCGCCCGTGCGTTCGCCGGAAAACGTCAGGACGCAGTGAACGAAGCTACATACCAGCCAAAATACGGCACTACAGGCAGCAACCAGATGACTTCTAATGTCGTCACAGTATCATCTACACGACGAGACTCAAATGCTCCCCGGAAGGGAGGTTGACACAATGCTCTGTAAGCGATTGGTTGTAAGCCCTCGTAAAGGCACTCCTAAACTAACTAGGAGACGAAGTCCAAAGGTTCATTAAATAATCTCTGGACCCCACAGCATACCGACAGGCCATAAACGGCTTCCACAGGCAGTTGACGAGACAGAGGTTCGTCTATCTCGGGAGAACCGCACTACATGGCCCAACTTCGCTCTGACTACTGCAGTAATTTACATTCTGAGCTGAGCAGGTTAAACGCAGATGTGTCCGACAAATCACCGGCATGCGGACAGTCACGACTTAAGACATCTCATGGCATGCCCCCTAAACCTCACTCAACTAACAGCCCCACGCGTCCACGTGAAATCTCCACAGAAGCTTAGAGTGCAGAATTAGACCCAGACGATTTACCTATTCCAAAACCTTGATTACGAACTCATTCAGGATTAAATTCCTCATTCTTGGGGAGTTCCTTCTCTTAATGAAGAGTCCGATGGCCCTCTTGGGGGATTCACATTAGGTCCCACATTGTGACCCCAAATATTCGTTAAGTTTAAACCTCTTTGTGTTAGCTATATCGCAGAGGGTGCTCTCGCACCTTTTTTTGTTAATTATTACTATGTCATTAGCCTACCCCTGGCAGCGGATGCTATTGTCCCTTGTGGGCATCCTTTTGTGGCTTGCATCTGTTCTAGCCAGTCCCCGATATATGTTTCAACAGTCCTGCACCCTTCGTTTCTCTGTGCCCGCAAAATGCCCTCATGTGGCGAACTATCGAAGCCTCCATGAAGACCGAGGAAAGTGCAGAGCACAGTTTTTTCACACTCAAAGGCACCCTCCATCTCCGTATTCAGTGCATACAGAGCAGTGTCAGTTGACTTTCCCTGATTTACGGGTTTGTATGCATAGGGGTCAGCTTCAGAGTGCTAGAACACATTTTATTATCAATGACCTTCTCCATTGCTTTTAGTATGAAGGAGTTTAGATTTATTCGTCCGAATTATTTTTCTAAGGAATGAAGCTACCCGCGCTCTCCTGCACACTTCGGAAGTGTAAGATAGAGACAGATGACATCCCACAATGCTTACTAAGTGTGGCAGTATGAGCAATTGTGTAGCCATTGTGGGAAACCGCGAGAAGTTCTGCATATATTCCTATCAAGATAAATATTTATGTCCACATTATGAGCGTCTCTTGCATGCTCCATTAGGGCCAATTAAGCTTGGTTGTATATATATATGTATGTATATATGGTTGTATATGTATATGTTGCCATGTGGTGTCTACTTTTTAAGAAAATACTTTCATGCACGTTCCATGCCAGGTCTTAAAACGTGCTCAGCGATATACATATATGTACATCTTAAAAGATCTCCAAATCAATTGGGTGTATTCTGGCCTAAGGACCCGGCTCATAAAAATAATGCAAGTAAATAGACGAAAATAGTCTAAAAAAATGTAACTACCATCTTTCGCGAACGAAACACGCAGTCTCTAAAATATCCAAATACTCTATAAAAAAAATGGCCTATATCCTAACTGCTATAAACTTTATACGGCAAACACGAAAGGCCGCACACGGCAGCAAAAAAAAAAATTATTGGCACATGACTTTTATTACAGCTAAATACTATGAGGCGACGCACTAACTGGGTGTGAGATTTTTGGTTAAGCGTAAAATCCGACGCCATTTCTTCTGGTTTATCCCCTGTAATGGACATATCGCTACAATCTGTATTGAAGCTAAGCTCGACGGCACTAGCTTGATTTGTGTGCTCGATCCGACTAACTAGAAGTACGCTGAGAACAAAGGGAAATTCTTTGGGCGCTTTGTTAAATTATCGTTGCAGCCACCATCCCACTTTGAACTGTAATAGAGCATCCTTATATTATTTATTTCCCTCGTATTGATGTAATGAATTTATGGAAAGAATTCCTTAGAGAAAAGGACGTTAGTACATAGTCGGGGTAACTTAAGTTTTTTGGAAGATCTTCCAAAATTTTGGATGGTCATATCGCTCCTAACGAAATTTTATCTTGTAAAGCTAGCTTAACCCCAGGGTGGCCAAGGAAGGCATACTTGGGCCAACAGCCGTAAAGTTCAGCCATAAAGAGAATACCTCTCACATAAAACACTTGAAATATGGAGGAACCACTGATCAATGCTCTTGTATGGTGATAATGGTGACGCGTTTGCCAAAGAAATTCTCAGACCCATGTACAGCACTGCTAGAAACAATGCTTATATGTTTCCACTCTACTTAGGTAGAATCAACATTCATGCAGCTTGAAAACAACAACACTTCTCAAGCCGATGTCCAAAACTGGCGACGAAGACCAGGGGTTGGTTTTAATCGAATATGTAACTTTATCTAATTTGTATTTCTGGCTAAAAAACAATATTCATTAAATTGTAGAAATATTTGCCAGTGTACGTATGTATGTACTTAGTAGGACTACAGGATACATATACTTACCTACATACACTGATTGGCTGCCTACAACTCAATTTAATTTAGAGAAAACATTTCCACTTACATATGTATGTATCTAGCTGAAATGAAGAAATGCTTCAAAAATCGAACAGCAACAATAAAACTCATTTCAAAATCAATACATAAAACGTAAAACATGACAGCTAATGTCAATGCGGTCGGTGACTTGTCAATTTCATTCAATTTGCGGGTAATAAAAAAAACCCCAACATTTTTTAAGGACATACATAAGCACACACATACATGCATAAATACACACAAACTTTTTTTATGTGTATGAACATAAATAACAGCCTGCATCTTTGGCCGCCTCCAACATCGGTAAATGCTGTGTAAATATTTTTAGATACTTTCTGCCAATGTATATTTGCTTGGACATTTGAAAGTTTAACTAGAAGGGAAAAGAATTCACGTTTAAAAATTGGCAAAATTCTTGAATCAAACGTAATGTACTTCTAGTTAAAATCAAAATGCCAGGCAAGAAATTCGGTTTTCAAAAAATAATTTTTACTTTTGGAAAAAGTTTTACGTAAAATATTTTAAGCTTTAAGCTTGAGATTAAAATTCACTTTTTATTAAAAAAAATAATAATTATTTGTGATTTCCTGCAATTCCTTCTGAATTGACATTTATAATGTCCAACGATTCAATTTTAGTAGTTAACATAAATATGAACAGATTTTTTTAAACTTGACATATTTTATGGTTCGAATTTTTAATACAAAAGATATTTCTTCTAAAATTTTTAGCAAGTGATGATGGCTTATTTCATTTTTTACCCTTGATATATTTTTGACTGCCATTTTTTCTGGCTGCCATTTTTTGGAACTTAAATTTTTTTGGCTAAAAATTACATTTTTTAAATATGTATCTTATTTGAAGCAATATTTTTATTCAAGAAATTTTATGTGGCTAACATTTGGTATGATTTTTTTTATCTTGAAAATTTTGTAGCTGACATTTTTGAAGACTAAAACTTTGATGGCAAAAAATATTGTTCTTTAAATTTTTTATTGTGAAAATTTTTGCAAGCAGCGAGCTCCGATATCTTCAGAGTGAGATCAAAAACTAGACGAAAAAAAATCTAAAGCAATGAAATATTGGAGTTTGAGTTATGTGCTTACAAAAATTTCCTTCATTTTTTCATATGTACATATGTATTTTTTTTTTTTACTTTCAATTTTAATGTTTCATTAATTTTAAGCTTTGTAACATCATCCAAGGTTTATGTACACAGCTTCGATATGTACGTATGTATGTGTGTATTTAATTTATTTCTTGTAGTAAATAGCTATCCAGAGGTCTGCTTTGGAATCAAAAAAAAAACCACACGTATGCGCATACATGCATTCGCTTGGTCCCCATCAGCCCTAAAACTGTATCCCTATTATCATTGGAAAGGAATACAAGTAATTCTTAAGCAAAAAAAAACAAAAGCCAACCTCAATTCTCATATAAAAATTTAAGGTTATCGTTTATTTCTTCACGATCCAATTATCGGATCTAAACAAAATGAGTATGTGGCCAACCTTGAGGTACCAGCTTCTAGATGAAAAATTTATCCAAATCGGTTGACTTGGTCCAAAGTTATGCGGTAACATACATAAAAATACAAATAAAAAAAATATTACGACGAACTGATAACCTTCTCCTTTTTGTGAAGTCGGTTAAAAAGGTGTATATTTCTGCATTCCATATGCGAATGTGTGCACGTCTATATGTTATGGTATGCCGGTAGTATGTGTGTTGCGTGTTGTAGTTTGGCAATTATAGTAATTGTGTGGCGTGCGCATTTCATTTTTCATTTGACACAAGTGACAGCTCTGAGTGAACGAGCGAGCGAATGGATACAAACACACATAGCATACATCCATACATATGTACATGTGAGTGAGAGTTTGCTCACAAAAAAAAAAAAAACAGAATGTTAAGCGCGCTAGTGTTAATATGTAAACATAAACGAAACGACAAAGCTGTCAACTTCAAACTCAAGTTCAGGCAAGGGCAGGCTCCCATTGTACGAGTTCTCTATGATTACAGCCTTTTCCGCTTTTTTTTTTTTGGGGGGGGGGCGGGTTTTTTAGTGAATGATTTCTCTTTTTGTGTAAAAATAATATCCTCGTATTTGTGTGAGAAAATAAAACGCTTTTGCAGGTGCGACTCCTGACGGCAATTGGATTGACGGTTGCAGAAAAATGTCAAAGGTGTTGGCTGCAACACCCCTTTTCGTTTGGGTGAAAAATTCATATTTTTTTGCAGACGAATGCAAAAATATACCAAGAAATGTTACATTAAATAAAATAAATAATGTATAAATATTTCGCTGGATTGCGTAGCAATTTTCACATTAATAGAAAAACTTTGTGCGAAACGATTACAAATTTTACTTTTTCCATACGCATAGCTACACATATGTATTTATACAAAAAGCTGGGCGGAAATCATTCAATAAGCAGGTCATTTGTCAAATGCCAGAAACGATGATGAGGCATTCAGCTGCAGCGGATGCCATGGCGGAAGAGGAAGCGTCACACACAATGGCATTGGCTGAGCGGTCGACGTGCGCTAATAAGCGGTTATGCGCGTGCAACTGTCGCAAAGCTGTTTAAGTTAATATTTTTTTTTTGCTCTGATATTGTTGGAGCAATGACATTTCTCGTTTGTATTTGCGCCACAAATCGCTTAAACTTTTTATATATATCTGCGCAAGCATTCGAGATGACTTTTATACAAACATGCAACCCTATTTATTTAATTTTTTGCCTGGTTAATGTTGGAACGTGTTTACTATTGCGCACATGCAGACAAATATTTATTTATATATTCCCTTTTTTAATACCCGTAATACCCTCCTGAGTCTGCGTTCAGGCATTGCAATTTTTTCTGACTTTCCGCGAAAACTTATGGCACGCGAATTACTTTTTGTTCATTATTTAGTAAAAGCGTACGAGTGCTTTTTTTCGGGCTCAGCTGTGATTCCGCATAATTGAGCTGTAATGCTTTCAAATGTGGATAGCAATCAATCAGGTACCGTTGATATATTGTAAAGTTTTCATGTTTTTACATAACAGCAACATTTAAGTTTATTTGATGGAAATTCCATTGAAATATGCGACAAGAATTCCCAAAGCTCTTGAGCCGAATATTTACGTATTCCAAATTTTAATTTAAGAAACAAGTTTAAGAAAAATAAACTATTTGGCGCTCCTATGATTTCTTAAGTGCTTGCTAAGCTTTTGATTTTAAAGGAGTCGTTACAAAAAAGACCAGCCATAAGGCATCGACAAAAAGATGGTGTGTGTCGATCCTATTCTCTTTCCCAGACATTGTGAATACCTGATATATGGTAGATTTACCAGGTCCGAAGCCACATTGATAAAATAGCTGACGCGCATTGCGCAATCGCCTTTCCCGTGGAAGAAAAAAGTTGCTCCAGTGAGAAATATTCGCCCATAAAATAATGACTGTCATTCATTTTCAATAATTTTCCTTATTCAATTAAAGTTTCATGTACACATGAAACAGATGACTAACCGTAAAAGAAAACAATT
Organism: Rhagoletis zephyria; assembly: GCF_001687245.7. Taxonomy (NCBI): domain Eukaryota; kingdom Metazoa; phylum Arthropoda; class Insecta; order Diptera; family Tephritidae; genus Rhagoletis; species Rhagoletis zephyria. Next base: position 485,461 of record NW_016157133.1, on the reverse strand, counting down.
TATAAATTAACAAAGCAATTTAGAATTCAGAAGTACAATAGAAGCGATCAAATAAACAGTCCATTTAGATAGCAGAAAAAAAAAAATCGTAAAACTTTTCCTATAACTAAACTAATAAAATATTCCAGCGCCTCTCCAATGCCAGACCTGAGACAACAAGAAAGCAACAGTAAATCAGCAAATGTTGCCAATACGTCTACAGAACGATTATAATAAGCTGTTAGCAGCTGTTAGATAAAAGCGTAGTAAATCAGTGAAAGCATAGAGAAGGAAACGCACGAAATGGCACAAATGAAATGAAGGTACGAATTGACAAAAGGCAAAAAAAAAAACAATATGTAAGACAAAAGCGTAGGCCGAAAGCAACAGAAACAGAATTAGGTGCGAAGCTACTCCCCTAATACTAGCATTAGCGTAGCATAAGTCAAGTTTTTATTGGATGGCAACTTGTAACTGGTGTCAACTGTTTTCACTGTTATTTTCCATAAACTCTACCCATATTGTATATGCACCTAATCCATATATACAAGCACAAGGTGTGTTAAACAGCCAGGGACCAGCAGCAGCAGCAGCGCCTACTAAGTTGCTTCCTTGAAATCCGTTAGGGCAATAAGTAAGATAAACTAATAAAGTCGGCAAAAATCATAGGAAACACAGGAATCAACAGCGGCTGCAATAACAACAGCAACACATTGGGGTAAGTCGCATAAGCAACAGCAGTCGAAGCGGAAGTGACATTGATTTAGAACCAAGCGATGTAAAGTGAAAAAAAAAAATTACGAGGAAACGAAGAACATAAAGCAATGCAAATTTTATAAAGACGTAAAAAGAAGGCAATTTTATAAGAACTGCGCGGTAGGAGCGGCAATGCAGAGATTTAATCAACAGCTTAGACCGGAAATCAGTAACTGGCAGCGCCGACCCAGCTGCGCACTGTGGTGCAAATGCGAAAATTACTATTCATAAAATTCTACAGCCTACAATTCTTGACGGATTAAAATTTGTTTTTTTTTTTTATCTGAAAGATTGGTAAATTCTTAAAAGGGTGCAAAGTTACAATTTTTCACACATAAAAAAGTAGTGTGAAACAATCACCCAAAATTGTTACAAAAAAATTTCTTCAAAATTTAAAATTTTCTAAAAATTTAAAAAAGTAATATCAAAATTTTGTTGAAAATTTTTTATTTGTTTTTGTTATTTATGGCCTTATACAATTATATTCAAAAATTTTTATTGCGCTTGAGGCCATTTTTTTATGAAAAACTATGGTGGACAAGCAACAACAATTTGAAAAAATGGTAGAAGTAATAGCTGGAGTCGTCGGTGCGAATCCCGGTGAAGAAGTTTGCTGAGGAAATGTGGTGATTTCAGAAATAGCTATCACTTCTACCATTTTTTCAAACTGTGGTCGCTTTTCCACAATAGTTTTTCATTAAAAAAAAAAAACGGCCTCAAGCTAAATAAAAATTGTTGAATATAAATAACAAAACCAAATAAAAAATTTTCAACAAAATTTCGATATTACTTTTTGGAATTTTTAGAAAAATTTAAATTTTTAAGAATTTTTTTTGTAACAATTTTGGGTGAATAAAATTGTCTATAAAGTATACTAAGAAAAAATTTCGGGACAGTTTCAAGACTTGTTCGAGCTCATTTTGAGACAAGTTCACGACCTCACGACTTCGATGCAAGTTCAATACCATTTCCGAACTATTTCAGGACCTTTCGGAATTGGTCAGAACTATTTCAGAGTCATGTCGGGACAAATTGAGGACTATTTCAGGAGCATGTAAGGACGAGTGCGGGACTATTTTTAAGACTAGTAAGGAATCGTTTTAAGGCTTGTTCGACATCGACAGATGTTACCACCACGCCCTGTTATGATACCACGCCTTTTTTTAATAATTTCCGAGTTACAACCAGAACTAACCTACTGTACAAGTAATAAAATAAATAACAAAGGTAGCACACGGTAGCACCAACGAGGTGTGAAGCTTTCACAACGAGGACACAGCAACAGGAAAAATTAAGAAAACAATTTATTAAATTTTAAACTTTCAAACCTTGCATTGGGATCCTGCACGAATATTGAATTTTAAAGATGAATAAATACTTGTAGATATCCAGTAGTTGTGTGTCCTTAGACCACCTTAACTACTCCACCTATCTACCGTCTTACTTTATTTACTTATCCACACCTCTTACTCTGCCTCTTATTTTGTTTACGTTCGCTTATATTTACCTTGCCCCAAACCAATGCTGCTGACTGTGGCGCCTCAATTTTTTACGAGTAGTATTTTACCGCTGTCAAGGACCCTCATCAGCTGCTTGCTAACCGTCGTTTGCCGCTTACTGCTCACTGTTTGCTGTTTCCTATTTTCGCTCATTCTGCTTTCCGTTGTTTTAACGCACTGGCGCATAAATAAAATTGAATTCACATCGATTGCAATCGATGATTGCTCAACGCTTGCACATTGAAGTTTCTCACATTTTATACTTATCCTACGAGTTGGATTATCGCCTACGTTGGTATGACTTTGGTTCCGCTTTATTTTGCGGAGTTGCTCAAATAATAAGATTTTCGTTTTAATGCAAAATAATGAAGTCCATGAAATTCCGCAAGATACTTTTAAGAATGGAGTTTATATCTTTTGGAATTATTTAGAAGAATATTTCTTACCATTTCACAATAAATCTGCGATAGTTATGTGTTTTAGAAGTACTTGCCGAGATCTTTTTAACCATTTATTACGATATAAAGTTCGCCTTTTCTATTTTTACTTGGTTTATATTTCAAAATTCTTTCAGTCATAAATTCGGTTCTAAAACATAAAAAGCTGCCTGCGTGACATCATATCGGGAGCCACAGGAAAGAGTTAAACGTCCTGCCACCCTGAACCGAATAGGCCCCATATAAGGCTAGCGTATCATTTTTCTTAACACTATGACTATAATCTCAAGACTCTAGAGCTAAGAGCAGGAATCCAAAGTTATTGTTCTAACATTGGACGCAGACAACGTGAAGTAGATGAAATAATACTGTGGATTAATCAAGAGAAGCTCCAGTCCTCAGCAACTCGTGTGCTCTCTCTTTATCGTATATCTGTCCATGTCCGTGAATTGAAGTGATTGAGATGTGGTTTCAATAAACGCAGAGCTCAGCATTGCCTTTCAACCTGTGAGAGAAGTAAAGTTGGTTTATATTTAGATCTGTGACAGAAGCGCTACTTGTCTTTCTGAAAAGAAATCTGTCTTTTTTACCAACTTAACCCTATTCGTTAATAAAGCAAAGAAAACTTGGCAGCGCTATTTGTTTCCCAAGCTCGTCGAAATTCAATGATTTCCTCAACGGGTGTACGCACGGAATGAAAAAGGTGACAAAACTTCTCGCAAGGAGAGAAGATGTCTTATAATATCGATATTTCTTTGTGTGTTTAAGACTGCAGTGATAAGCGTCGGTTTGGCCGCTTGAACTGTGCGCACTTCTACAACACTGAAAGTAGGCCTGCCGCACACATAACCGTGTGATGAATTTGACTTTGATCGGTAGAACCCTGGGTGATCTTATTTAAGTTTTAATAATAGTGTCTGTTATTTATCACTACGCAGCTCGGGCGACGACCAAATCGATTAGTCTCAATGTATACGAAGGTTTCCGACTGCTGAATACAATAAAGCTGTTAATTTTTTTGTTTGGCGCTGAACTTCCCAAGATAAATTTGCGAGTTTAATAAAAGTTCAAAGCTTCTCTTCTTCGTTATCAAATAAAAAAATCTTACGGAGCGGCCCTCAAATTCTAGTTATTTTACCGATTTCTGTGGTCATCATCAAAAGAAGGTGGTATCATACGAGACGTTTTAGGTTTAACTGCATTTGGTTCTACGTGACGTATCCTGAGCCGTGCGCACAACCATTTCGCGGCAAGCAGACATTGCAGACTACAGTGGACCCTTAAACGGAATACGCTGAAGTGGCTCCATTAAAATTAGCTCTCTTTCTATTGAGATCCATGGCTCTACAGGGGCTGGTTACTGCATCTAGCACATGAGTTGCTCACGTTTCCTGGGGTCACGCACTCCAAGTTGCAAGTTTTTTGTAAGACAACTAAAAGGCAGTAGACTAGAAAGTCTTACCAATAAACCTCCTGCAAATTTTGGTGAAACGCTCTTTTGACAGAAAGCACTTCGTTTTGCTCGCGCTGCTCCTACAGTAGCAATGGCCGAGTGAGCAAAGCGCTAGCGTAAAATTCGAGAGATGTGCGGTTTCAATAATCGGGCGGCGCTATTTTTTTCTTTATTACTTGAATTTTTGTTCTTTCTTTGATTCAAATTTCTTACAAATTCAAGATGTCATTGTTAAAAAAATATATTTTTTTAATTCCATTTAATTTTTACAAAGTTATTCTGTTTTTTTTTTTATTTTCTTTTAATCTTTAGATTTTATTGTTTTTAGGAGAGAAATACATATTTTTTATATTTCATTAAATTTCTTGAAACTTGTTTCATATAATTTTACGTCTTTAATTTAAGTTCTTTCTTTATTAATTAAATTTTCTTTCGAATTTATTGTTTTTAAAAGAAAATACATACTTTTTAAAATTTATTTCATTTGGTAAATTTTTTTGTTTCCCCCTTTCAAATGCAACTTTTTAATTTTTCTAATTAATTTTCTGTCCATTTTTAGATTTTTTTTGTTTTTAAAACGAAAAAAATTTTAATTGCATTCGATTTTTAGAAGGTTACTTTATTTTTTGGCTTTTAATTGTATTTTGTTTAATTTTCTTTTCTTTTAACTTTTAGATTTCATTATTTTAAAAAGCAAATTGTTTCTTTTAATTTAATTTTTTAATATTCTTTGTTAATTTTATTTATTTTTTCGTTTCCTATATATATATATATCGTTTAAGTAGTCTAATTTATAGAAACCACTTAATGTTTGTTTCTATTTTTTTCTTAAAATACCATTATGTTAATATTTAATTTTCTTTTAATTTTTAGACCGAAAATGTTTATTTTTTATTTCTTGAATTTCTTAGGAACTTCTTTTATATTTTTAATCTTTTAATTTTTTTTATACATTTTTTTATTCTTAAATTTCATTGTTTAATTTCATTTAATTTTTAGTACCTTATTTTATGTATTTTGTAATATTTTATTAATTAAATTTTTGTTTTAGTTTTAAGATCTCATTGTTTTTAATTTTTAGAACCCTTATTTCTTTTTTTTTATATTCATATTTTATTAATTTTTAGGAACTTGGTTCATCGTGTTTTAATTTAATGTTTATAAAATTATTTTACTTCTATTTTATTAATTTTTTCTTTAATATTAATTTTCTTTTAATTTTTTTTTTTGTTGTTTTAAAACGAGAATTACATTTTTTAACTATTCAATTTAATTTTTAGAAGCATTTTTTTGTAATTGAATTTGTAATTAGGTAATTATTATTTTAAAGAGAAAAATATTTCTCTTTTAATGCATTTTTCCTAACTTTCTTTAATTCTTAATTCTTATTTTTTTATTGTTTCATAAATAAATATATACAATATTTTTACTTCGTTTAATTTTTAGAAAACTTATTGTTGAAAGACAAACACAATAACGCTAAGACCTTGTCCTGTTAATTGTACAGAACTCATTTTTGCACAGAATGTTACGGACTAAACTATGCCTTATAAAAGCGAATGTACACAGGTATGTACTTTTATGGAGTGTATGAAATATAAATTTTTTAGCTGGTGTGGGTGTGGGAAAAAGAGTTTACATAAATGTGTATGTAAATAACCCAGCGCCAAAATCCCTAATCGAAAATTCAACGCAATGTATGCAAAAGTGCATTTTACATTTTTCACTTTCCACTATTCATTTATTCATTTTCTCATCAATTAACAATCATCGATTCGAATGAATGCGACCTTTCCAACAGCTACGCTACGCTCTCTTTATTTTATGACACACATTTGGCTTTGCTAAAATTTGATTTTTATTAACTTCAACATTACACCGAGAAGAGATTTAAGCAAACTTGCACGCATTACAAAAATCTTTTATTGAACTTGCGCCCCTCCGCCACCACCGCTCTCCCTCTCTCTTCCTCTCTCAGTTGGCGACTCAACCATTAAGCAGCCAAAAGTAAAAGCAAGCCAAACCAAAGCAAAAGTTCACATAAAATTTAATGCATTTTAATTTGGCTTCGATTTCCGAAAAGTCATCACCGATAACTGAGCCAAAAGAAAGCGACCAAACTGACGCCAATATAATGCTGACATCAGCAATTGGATAAAAGAGAGAAATGCACTGGCAAGTGGGTGGGAGGGGGGCGATCACAATCTGCACAACTGCACCGAGTGCGGGCGAATGGAAAAAGCGTGCAAAACTTACACGAATATGCGCTTTGCCAAAATAAAATGAGGCACGAAAAATATGACTTCCTGCAGCAAACTAAAAAGCAGCAAAAAAAAACAAAGAAAAATTAAAAAGAACTGTAAGTTTGTAGAAAGCGGAAGGGGTGCGCCAACGAACACGAGCATGGTAGCAAGCGGCAAATATGAAAGTGAACATGTCGTCTTTGTGTCAATTTATGCAAAAGAAAGAGAATCCACTCAATGTGCATTTTTCGATTTGCTTCTTTTTCTTTTGTAATTTCCACAAAATCATCGCATTTCAGTCGAAATCAGAACAAGAAGAAAACAAAAATGCGACCAAAGAAAGCGGAAAACAAAACAAAAAAAAAGCGGCAAATGCAAAAGTCTTGTGTGTCAGCTTGTGGCTGGTGTAGACTGGCGAAAGCAGCTGCTGCTAGTGCAGCTGTGCCAACTGCAGAGATTTGCAATTTGCCGTCACTCAGCACTTTCTGTAGAATGCTTCGCCGCCACCCGTACGCCTCTTTTGCACACTCGTCGCACAAACTATATACAAACTTACTTACCTCCTCCACCCCATTAATAACCTTCAAATGAAGAAGGAATGCTGCCGCTACTGCTGCTGCCACTACCCGCTGTTGCGCCTTAATATATGCAACATTTTCCGGCTAATGCTTTGCGGCATCTCAAGACGCTGGCAATGTCGCTTCAAAATTTACTCCTGCTGCTGGTGCTGGTTGTGCGGCAACACTGTCACCACTACCATTGCCGCTGCTACACCCCGCTATTGCTTGCTGCCGCCAATGCAGCCTTTATGATTATGTAATAGTGCAAAATTGCCATATCACGCAGCCATTACAACGTGAAATGTTTGTATGTTTGTATGTTTGTATGTATGTATGTGAGTGAGTATGTTGGGTGGCAAGAGCGCGTGTAGGAGGTGAAGTGGCTGCACCAACAATCGGCAAACGCACACATGCAACACAATTGGTTTTGCAGCGCAGCGCCGCTTGGAGAAGGGGAGTCGATTGGTTGGCTGGTTGGTTAGTTGGCTGGTTGGCTGCATCTTGCATGTGTTTGCACCGGATGAACTTGTGCAAGAAGGAAATTACTTTATGCTTACAATGTCATCGATGCCATTCAAAGGAATAAAAGATTTTGCAAATGGGACGAATGAGCAAAAAAATTGAAATAAAAAGTTTGAAGGTACTCAAAAAAAAAGCAAAAAAAAAAAACGAATAAAAAATTTAAGAAAATTGCCAAAGATGTGTTCAAAGTTGTTTAAATAGTGTTGTGGCATGACAGTATTGCACTGTGGATCGAATTTCAATGTTGAACCAAGTAGAATCTGAGACATATTCTGAATATTTGTATATATATTGTGTATGTGTGTGTGTATGTGTGGGAAAACTAGGTTCCTAACACCCGCTAACTATATTTATCTCTTTTCGAGATATGACGTTTTTATATGTCTGGTTGTTAATTTAACCCTTTAAGAAAATCAAATTATTTAAAAAAAAATAAATCAATTATTACAAATCGGATATCAATCGAAATTGTTTTGAAAAGCTTTGTTTCTTAACTTAACTATAGGAGGGTTGCCACCTATTTAAAAATCAAATGCAAATTGAATTAAGATTAAGAGAATCATGTAGGAGAAATACATATTACCATATGGGTGCCACATAAAAGGGGTTTCAGAGTTTCAGAAGGTAGTAGTTTGAAAATATTTTGAAGAAGGTTGCCACCTGACCTGATACGTCGAATAAAATATAAACAAATTATATTAACTATCACAATGTGAATGTCAAACGAAAGAGTGTTAAGAAATCTTTAGTTTGAACAGCAAGAATATTTTTGAGGTGTTGGAAAAGGGTAGCCACCTGTTCGAATTATTACTACGTTAAATGATTCATTAAAAAATGGGTATCAAACGAAGGGGGTTTGAAAAATCTTTATTTCTGAACTTTATTTAGCGGGGTTGGCACATGTTTAAAAAATCAAATTCAACTTAAATTATCCGTTAATAAAAAATATATCAGAATGTCAGACGAAAGAGAATTGAAAAGGTTTTAGCTTGAAAATGTTTTTGAAGAGGGCTGCCACCCGTTTGAATAGTCTAATTTAATTAACCAATAAAAAACTTATATGAATTATAAAAATATGGGAGTCAAACGATTGAAAACTAAGAAAACTTTCGTTTGAGCACTTGGAAAGTTTGAAGATGGTTGCCACGTGTTTAAGCTTTAAAGTGTTTTTGAAGAGGGCTGCCAGCCGTTCGAAGGCTCTAATTTAATTAACTAATACAAAAATTATGTGAATTATAAAAATACGCGAGTCAAATGATTGAATATTAAGAAATCGTTCGTTTGAACATTTGGAAAGTTTTGAGAGGGTTGCCACGTGTTTAAAAAGTTACATTCAAATTATTCAGTCATTTGGATGAATTATTAAAATATACGCATCAATCGAAATGGATTGGAAAACTCTTTGTTTTTGAACTTTATTAAGGAGCGTTGCCACGTGTTTTAAACAATCAAAATCATGTTATATCATAAATTTATTGAAAAACAAGTGTATCACAATGTCATACAAATGAGATTTAATAAGATTTTAGTTTGAAAATACTTTGGAAGAGGGCTGCCACCTGTTTGAAAATTCGTATTTAGTTAACTTACACACAAGTTTTATGAAATATTACGATATGGATGTCAATCGATATATTTTTATAAAATATTTTGTTTGAAAATATCTTTGATTAGGGCGACCACTTTTTAGAAAAGCCATATCGATCTAACTAAGTGCATATGTGTATTATACGAGAAGGCATTTTTTGTGATAGTCATTTAATTTACACAGTTCCCTCGAATGGGCGGTCAAATTAAAGACCTTATCGAGTAGTTTTATTTTTTTATTAAAAACTTTTTTTTATCGGGTTAATGTTTATTCGATTGTAAAATCTAGTTTACTCGGTATTCGAAAAATGAAGATTTCAAAAGCGCTTAAAAATATAAACAAAAACTGGTTGAAACCGGTTTGGAAAATCGATGCTATACCATTTCTACGAAAAAGTGTTTTTCCTCATATGAAATACATGGAAAACTTCATTGGCTTTGAGGCACCTCTAAATATAATTTTGTATAAGAAAATACATGCATTTTTTCAATTTTGAAAAATCCTATGGGGTGAGAGCTTAACATTTTGAACTTTTTTCCCATGTATTTATGAACAGCCCTAATGTACATACAGATACCCACCCACTTATTTTAAAAGCTGAGTTTCTCATATTTCGATAGTAACTAACAGTAATAATTTCACTCAACTTCCAGTTTGAGTAATTTTCGAGTATGTACAATATTTGTATCCAGTACAGTTAGCTATTCATTTGGCCTATTTTGGGAGTAATACAATAGCTTAAATAAATTGTTGTCAGCTGGTGAAATTTCAACAATAAGCACTGAAATGTCACCAACATGTGTGCATTTATTTAAAGAAAGTACTCAGTGCTCTCAAAAATAGTGGATCTTAAAGTATCGGTACCAAAGAACCCGATCCTGAAAATAACTCGATACTTCCCATCACTAGTTTTTGCATTTCTGAATATTAGCACCATAACTGTGAAACTTGAAATTGAGTACAATTATTACTGAATACTAGTAAATGTAAGTATAACTAAGTACTTTTAGGTGTCTGAGTACTTTGAATCGATCATGAGTACATGTGTCAGAGTGATGATTGGAACAGAGTGTTTTTGAATTCTGAGTACTTTCGAGTTCTTTTGTGGGTACTTTGAAGTACTCAAAAATCGCGTATCGTCGATCCTTTTGAAATCGAGTTCTGCGTACTTTTGGTATCGTACTAACCAGCACTAGCTAAAACAATGCAGTTCCCGAGCTCGTGGGGCAGATATAAATAGTTCGATTTCGCCAAAACTTAGACTTCTTTACTTTTAAATTTTAACTTAAATTTACTGTACTCACTGTAGTACCCTACGCATACTCGTATTCACCACATTCGTATGCACGTGAAGAGGTGTATTCCGCATAGCAACAAAAGGAAAACGAATCGAAGAATGTGAGAAAAATTGACAACTTCAACATTTTAACTGGAACTATTTGCCCGGCATACCAGCCAGTGTACACAACAGCACTATGTCAAGTCAGTGGCGAGGCGTAAGTTATACGAATACCATACCGACATAGCCACTGCCAATCCAACGACAGCGACAAGTGTCAGTGGGACTAGCAACTTAAAAATGCAAATGTCAGGCGAGAAGGGTTCATTTCTTTCTTTTTAAGGGGGGGCAACTAGTGCGCGTCGTCAAGTCACTGCACACAAAGCAAATGCAATTTCCTGTCAAATAATGCGCACTAATGCATACAAACAAACACATCAGCGAATGCACTGCACTCGAGTGAATAAAAGTAAATTCTCGCATTGCACTAAAAAAATAAAAAAAACAACAACACCGAAATGCATTGACAAGTGCAAGCAGAAGGCCAACTAACACACACACACACACACAAGCGTATATGTATAGATGCGAATGTAAAAGAGAATTACATTCGCAAATAGTGTATTAGACAGCTTGTGTAGTAGGTGTCAGTTTGTAGGTAAGTAATGTGCGAAATATACTTACGCTTGTAAGTGTTGTTGACAAGTTATCAGTGTACATCCCAAAGGCAACAACAATCTACTTACTTGGGTAATTGCACATTGGCATACAATTTTATATCAGCGTTTGACAGCTTGGCAAATTAAAGTGAGAAACGTAAAGCGTGTGCGGCATTTGACAAGGTTACTTGAATGCACATGTGTGTGCAGATATGTATGTATGTATGTGCATTTTATACTAACCATAATACTAAATTGCTCACATGTATCTATGTGGAGCATGCAGCATATGCGTATGAACAGGCTCATTGTGATTCCATTTGCAGTTAACGTTGCATTTTTTGTGACGAAGCTCACTTAAACTAAACCACTGACGCTTTGCTTTTTAGTTACAAAGGATCAAGTATAAAGAATTTCTTCAATTTTAAAATTAAAAAAAAAAAATGTTTTTTTTTCATATCTCGTTTAAAGGTTGGTTGCATGGACATGGGTAATTTGACCTATTTTTGGCAAAAATTAATTATGAGCAAACAGATGGTATTCCGTCTCTGTGAAAAGACCAATCCGGTGCATGTGAGAGTGCAAGTGATTATGGTTTCTTAGTAAGCCAACATGCAACTTGATATTAGCTCTGTTAAAAAATGTTTGTATGTATATCTTCCCTAGTTAAAGGATAACCAAAAAGTCTGCGTTCTGGAAATCGTTGCAAAATACATCAAAATTTTTTAGTTTACATTTTTCCGCTCATTTTTTATAAAAACATAATTCATACTACAACAAAAAGCGTAAAAATAAAATCTTTAAACTTTGTGCATAACTCAGGAAAATTCAAGAAATCTGCATACTAATTTGCAACTTTCTATTGAGTTTAAAGTTGCTGGAAAATCGCTTGGATTTTTGGCAAATGAGCAACACCTTCCACTAAAAACACTTCCAAAAGTCCACGCGACTTCCTAGCACTTATTGTTATCGAATGGGGTATATAAATGCATAAATACTAAGAATTTTTCAAAAAAATCTGCATAGAAAGTTCCAAATTAGTATGGAAATTATCGAATTTTCCCGAGTTTTGCACGAAGTTTGGAAATTTTATTTTTATGGTTTTTGTGTATTATCGAAAATAAATTAGACTTTGCATATATTGCGAAAAAATTACTGTGCCAACACTTTTGTTCGTCACTGTAGTTATTTACTTTATTTGGCCTTAGAACAAGTTGTGTGGATTTCATGCTTTTTTCCACGCAAAAAAAAACGTTGCAATGCATTCTTGGGCCACCCTACTGTAGATGCTTCCACTGCCACGAACTCTAATCTGCTACGCATACTGCATTGACATTTGTGCAGCTGCTGCAATGTCATTTGTTCTGCTTTTTCTCCCATTGTTCTCAGCTCAGCACCTTTGTCGTTGTCATGTTTGTTGCCATTATTATTGCAGTGAAATGAAAGTGCTGTTTGTTAACGATTTGCCTGCACACCCATGCATTGCTGCTGCTGTTGCTCCTGCTGCTCCTGCTGCTCCTGCTGCCGCTGCTGCTGATGTGGTGCCAGCTATTACGGCAAGTGTTACAGTGTGTTGCTGTGCACTCGACTTTGTTGTTGTTGTCCGTGTCGAATAACATATAACATGTTATGCCTTGCAAGTGTGTGACTAGAAAATGTCCTTGCAAGAAAGACGTATGTATGTATGTAAGTTGGTGCCACTCCCCGCCTCTGTTTGGAATTTCAAGGCGACAATTGGCACTAATGCCTTCAGCGAATGTATTCATGCTGATAATTGTCAAATGTGTTTTTGTTTTTATTAGATATTGCTATGTACTTATGTATGTGTTTATTTATTTTGCATTAAACATACGCCATTTTCTTCGAACCGAAGTTTCTGTCTCTGTTTCTGTTGATTGGTTGTTTGCTTAGTTCACTGCCTGCTGTTGCTTATTTTTGTCATTGTTGTTTTTCTATTCTTAGTCTTATATCTACTGTTCGTAGATGCCACCATTGCATTGCCTGGCATTGCAGCTGTTGCAGCCGTAAAATGTCAACTTTCGCATTAAATGTGCAAAAATAAATGCATAGTTATAGGCGCATAAACACGGCTTGCGGGCGAGTAGGTTTCTTTCGCCTAATACCGTTGGAATGGAAAGTGCAAAGCGTCTTTGCGGTAAAACTATGTACGTACATACATTGGTTATGAGCGCCACAAATGTGTGTGTGTGTGTGTGTGTGTTTGTTTTTCTGTAAATACAAAGTGAATGTTTATCTGCTGTAAATTAACTGCTTAAAGTTTCATTAATTTGAGTTTAGGTTGGTTGAGCATCTTATAAAATATGCTTATTGAAAATTTCGCTTTATATTCTCAGTGAGAGTAGGCGGCAATGGAAAGTGGCTTTAGCGATTTGGAATGCAGAAGCTGTTTGGTTTCAATTTCAATTTCGCTTTCGCGAAAACCAATTACTGTGATGCACTTAAGAAAATAAAAGTTTTTAGTTAAATTCATTAAATATTCTCATTCTATAATGAAAGAAAGCTTTCGGCTTGTGTTTGTATCAAATTTTTGAACTGACTGTTGAAATATGTCGATCTTCCATTCAGCCATCGATACGTAAATTGATTAATAAATGCTTAACATTTTTCCTATTTAAAAGCGTAAGACCTAATATGGTTATGGTATTGACCTGGTGGAATATTCACGGCATTTCATTCTCAGCTACACCTCTTTAGCAATACAAATGTTTGAATATCTCGCTGGTTTTATCAACACTCACATTGAACTAAGTACCGAGGGTATCAGCTATACGGATAAGCAGCTAGTTCAGGGAAACTTATTTGGTGGTATCACAATGGACAATGTAAGAATTTTCTTAGTGAGCCCCTAGAAGGTAATCTAAGAACAGAGCCATATTTTTTTCATATTTATATTCATAATTATATTTATAAATACATTTATGCCATCAATATAGCCGAGTAGTTAGAAGTGCGTAGTACCACTCCGTAAGTCCAAGGTTCGGTCTCTCGTCTAAGCAACGTCAAAAAAAATATATAGAAAAAGATGTTTCCTAAACAGCAGTCGGCAGGCATTGGTTAACCTCTGAGTGTACTTTTTTCTTGATTAGGCGTCTCATAAAACCCATTTGCCATTTTAAGGCGGATTAAAACTGTATTTTCCTACCCTTTGTGTAACAAAATAAAGACGCACACCACAAATCCCATGAGAATCTCGGCTAAAAACACGTAGAAAAAGTGTAAGCGCCAAACTCATTACCTATATTCATACTCATACTCGTGCTTATACTTACACTCATACTCATACACATACTCGTACTCTAACCTATTCACACTCATACTCATATTCATACTCATACACACACTCGTACTCATAGTCATATTCATACTTGAACAACCAATATTAACACTCGTACTCATGCCCATTCTCAGACACATACTGATACTAATAGCAAGTATGAATAATACTTATACTCATTCACATACACATAATATTCATACCCATTAGTCTATCCACTAGCAATTTTTTACTCATACCAATCATTCCCGTACTCATATTCTTATTCACACACATACTCTAACTGATAATAAACTCCTACTCATGCTCATGCTCAGCACCATTACTAAAAGGCTGTATGACTCATACTTATACTCATACACATAAACATGCTCACTTTCATACCCATTAGCCTACCCACTAGAAAACTTTTAAAACCTTTAGTACCTACACTCATGTTCATACTTATAGTCATAGCAATACTCATACTCATACTCATACCCATGCTCACACTTATACTCACACACATTCCCATACCCTTACTAGTTCTCGTATTCGTATGCATAAATCCCGTATTCATATTTAAGGTTTGAAAAATTCTCTATGTCAAATCATTCACTACAAGTCACCAACTCACAGTAATCGAATCCGCTCTCACTTGCTTTAACTCCAAACAAGCTATACGGTTTTAAGAATTGTAGTTTTATTTCCTTTAATTCACCACTTTAAACAATTTCATTTTAGCCTTAAGTGCTGCCATTATTAACTTGCTTTTGTTGCACAACTTTTTGTCACTCCACTAACCTCATTAAAAACTTATTTTAGCAATAAGTACATACATACATACATACATAAGTACACCACATAGTAACCAGCATACGTTTTTCTCTACTCAAGCACGCCTAACGTTTTCACATGTGGGAGCGTGTGTATATTATACTTGTATATGTACATATAAATATATGTGCGGGAGTGCTTGGCAAATGGCTTTTATTATGCCAATTCTTACATGTATACATATTTAAAACACACTTATACTTCCACTTATTGCGCGTCACAAGCTTATGTTTCTTTATGTTTGTCTGCTCGACATTAAGCTTCGGATGCAACTTTGTCGACTGTGGCTAACGACAATAATTTGCGCTTTCCCGCCATTGAAGCGCTCCAGGCAAGAATGCATTAAAAGCCATACCCACAGCAGCAAAGCCGCGCGTACAAATGCAGGGATAAACTGGAGCAGATACAGACGACAAACCACACATCTGATACAACAAACAAACACACACACGCGCGCATAACCGCAGCGCAGTGACATCGGAGTGCGGAACTAAAGGAAAATAGTATAATGTTGCTAAAAGTTTTTACAGTTCCGCTAAAAACTTTCTTTTGCCATATTTCTCAGCACTTACATCCCAATATATCTGCTTTGTACTTCTTTCCTTTGACTTTATTACTTACTTTACTGTTGTTTTTTTTTTTACAAAACTCTTCTTTGCATATATTTTTGACACACATGCATACTTGTGTGTGCATGTAAATAGATATGTGTGTAACGCTTGCTTTAGGCTTTCGAAATTCTTTTACTTATCTTTGCATCTTCGCCGCTTTCTCTTAGTAACTTCATTCGCACGTCATTTGTACTTTTTTTCCATTGCCGCCTACATCTTTTAGTTGCAATTTCCTTCCTTCAGATCCTACCCAGAACTGATATTCGATGCAAGCACTATGTAACTAACCGGAAATCCGTTAACAATAAACTTCACTTTATGCGCTTTCAATACTACAAACTTGTTCGCAAAGATTAAACCACTCAGCATATTGAGTGTTGCTGGAATGGGTTATGCAATAAGTAGGTGCATAAATTTAGGCGGCCACACGTCTTCGCATGTCGGTTCAGTGACCCACAGTACTTTAGCAGTGCGTACCGGAAGTGCTTCACCTTGTTTCATAGATTTTTAAGGATCTTAAATGTGTAAACTTGGCATTTTTATTGTAAAGCTTTGGTAAGGTGAGTAGTAAGACTCTCGAAGTGATATACTCTACGTGTAATACGGAAATTACCAAAAAAGGGAATTCGACAATTTTTTTACGGGAAACTCTCGCCAGTAGTTGATTATGATTTAACAAATTATAGCAGTCGCTAATTCGAACTATCGGCCAATAAATTTGTATGCCTTTACATGATGCACTTAATCGCGTTGACTATACTTTATGGGCGTTTATGGGCAAAAAATGTTGCTTGTTATTGCCCTTTCCTTAGTACTTGAGCTTAGAGGGCACTGAGAAGTCAAAATTTTTCGGTAGAAAAGTAAACACCTTTAGTGGCTTTTAGTTGCTCGTATATGGCCAATCTATACCAAAGTGAGCAAGCTATACACAAGCAAGCTGGAAACAACTTCTCTACACTTATTCCTTCTAGGAACGACTGGAAGAACGATTTGGTCTTGGTGCTACAAGGCAACTCTGCAGCCAAAAATGCGGAAGGCTCAAGCAAAAGCTCAGCTATACAAATTGTGCACTGTGGTATTTTCCCGGGAGATACAGATCAAGAGAAATATTAAGGAAAAACGAAAATGAAGATGAAGATGAAGATGAAGATGAAGATGAAGATGAAGATGAAGATGAAGATGAAGATGAAGATGAAGATGAAGATGAAGATGAAGATGAAGGTGAAGATGACAAATACAAAGAAAAACATAGATATAAAGGCAAAGACAAAGATAAGGATGAAGAAGAAGGATAAAGATAGGTAGAGATATAGATAAAGAATCAAATGTATAGATAAAAGAATATTAGGAAGTTTTAGTTCACGTTATAATGCTTACCTTACTTTGCCTCACTCCATCTCAACTCAACTAGACCTCCCCTCAACTCACCTCACTTCAATCCACCTCAGCTTAGCGCATCTTAACTCACCTAACCTCATCTCAACTCAATTCACATCATCTCATCTCACCTCAAATATCCTCAACCTACTTTACTTCCCCTCGTCACTTCAACTCACTTTTTCGCACTTCAACTCACCTCACCATAGCGCAACTGAACTAGCCTTCACTCACCTCTTAAATAGTCTTGCTGCCCTTTTACGCGTTTTTTCGAACATCGTTTACTGCTCCCGTTTCTGCATATTTAGCCTCTTAGAAAACGGACACAGCTGCTCAATTTCTCCCCTTCAGCAAATTGCTCACGATGGGCTATATAGGTCTAGGTGGTGGGAATAACTATTATCCGCAATGTCTTCGACTTTATTCGCATATTCGAAGGTACCGAGAAATATGTATTAAATTATAATTTACTAACTTATATCCTTACCGAAGCGCCATACACCCTTAACTTGCTGCTCGGCGAATAGGTGTTTTCCAACCGCAGCCTTTTAAGTAAATATTTTTTTTAACATTTTCCCCTTTTTCTTCCACCAATTTTAGACTTTGATGCCTTGCTGTGCAAAATTAATTTTATTTTTCCCCCGTTGATGCAACAGATTCATTAATTTCATCAATGCAGCCGAAATTAAAAAATTAATAGCGTTAAAATTGCAAAAACCCTAAAAATGAAATTAAATAGAAAATACTTGCCTGGCACGCGCTGGCATGAAACGAACGGTGCATCGCTGTGATCAGCAGGGGTGAAGTGCACAAAAACTATGCGTATTTTTGCAAGTCTCAACGGCAGCGAAAGGCTTCAAGTTGACGCCGATGGTTCAGCAGCCAGCTGCCTGCCTGCTGGTTTTTCTACTCATCCATCGGCACTGCGGCTGCAACAACATTCTAGCTTCAAAACATGCCACTGCTCATTGCATTCGCTTCACGCAAATTCGTGGCATCAAGTGAATTTAATTAGAAAAATTCCCCATCAGCTAAGAAAAAAAGTATGTTTGTAGCAGTAGACAAGGTTTAAAAAAAATTCAACAAAACTACACCAAAGGATGAAAGGCTAGAACGAAAAACCAGTGAGAGAGCGAAGCATGCAGCTGTGAAAACTTTTATATTTTTCGGTTTTTGCAGCTCACACACGACCAAGCAGTGAGCTTAGCAAAACTTTTTCGAAAACAAAATGAAATGAAAATACGAAAAACCGCGGCAAGTATAGCTGACTGGGGTAACATTTCAAATGCACAGCGGCTGCTGCTTTGGCTGCATACTTCAACTTTAGCCAAGGCTATACGTGTGTTTGTGTATGTATGTCTATATAAGTATTTTTGTGCTCGCCTTCTCCCAATTGACTCCCTTTGGAAGGGCACGCACAACCGAAAACTTAAATCTAACTAAGATTGCACAGCTCTGGGTATAAGTGTAAGCTACGGAACTTAGCGTATTGTACGAGTGGCAAACCTTGCATAGTTTTCAACGACGTGGGAGTATGAAATTAAGTCGGCTGCTGAGTCCTTAGCGCGTGCGCACGAACACTTTGATAAAAAACAGATGAGTACAGCTTTGTATGTTCGCAAGGTTTTGGTTGTGTAATAATTAAAACGTGCTCGAAAGCTCTTTACTGCCTTTCGGAAGATTAACGAGGAGGTCTTAGCATTATGATGTTCGCCTTTTAGCAACAAGATTTTTTTTTATTTAATTAAATTAAAAAATATATAAATTTTTTTCTAAAATAAGAAAAACTAAATAACTAAAAGAAAATTTAATCAAAAAATAAAAGTATTAATAAAATGAAAATACAGCAAAAATAAATGAAAAACATTTTTAAAAATTTTATAAAATTAAAAAGAATATATTTTTCTTTTTAAAACAATAAAATCCAGAAATTAAAACACTAAATTATAAAAATAACAAAATTTAGTCCAATCCAAAGGTAGTAGTACTTAAAACTTATTGAAATTAAAAAAAATAAAATTTTTTTTTTAACTAGATCTGAAATTAAAAGAAAATTGAATTAAAAAAAATCATTTAAGTCAGAAAAGAAAGTAGTGCTCAAAAATTTGCTTAAATTTAAAAAGAAACACATTTAAAACGAAGTCGAAAAATTAAATTAAAAAAGACAAACAAAATAATATAGGGCTACGCTTAAATAAGTTCTCATTGGTGCTGTCGCCGAGAGTAAAGCCAACCTTTGCAGTTTGTTAAATCGTGAAATGTCATTTATTTTTATTTTTTTATTTGTAATGACAACAATACCGAGGCATAGGCTACAATAATTCGAAAAATCGTGCAGTTAAGCCACCCTTCAAAAATTCTTCTAGATGGGAATTCCTTATGGGTTTTTTCAAGGATGATTTCAAGAGTTTCTCCTAAATTATCATAATACTAATAACCATATCTGTCGCGTAACCAAAGAAATGCGTATCCGCGCTCTTGTGGTTTTGTTAAGAGTTTGTCTATCAGATGAGTGCAAGATAGAGAAAAAGAACACCTTCCTGTGGACATCCTCTTACAGAATTGCAGCATATTTATTCATTCCTGATTGGCTTTCAAAACGATAAATCAATGTACTATTCAGCGGTCGGCTGAGGAATTGCTGAAACCAAGTTTCGCTGAAGGTCTGGATTGTGTGTAGAATAGCAATTTTTCAGTTTTCCCAAGTTGGCGATTTTAAGCTTTTTTTTCACCTGCAGTTTCTGTTAATTTAAATGCAAATATTCTTTGCATCCAAAAAGGTTTCTGGGTTTTTTTTTTTAACTATGACTTTAATATCAATAAATATGTATTATACGAGTATTTAGATCTTCTCTTCAGAATTTGTCAAGGCTTGAATGCCCTTTGATCTTTTAACTTCGAACAATAATTCGATTTTCATTCACAATTCAAAAGATCCTTCGTTAATGTACACAACTTTAACTTCTAAACAACGCAACCTTGTCTGTATTTTATCGTGCTACAACTGTTAACCCCTCTGAGCGCCTTCTCTATTTACCACATACACTTATATATAAGAAAGAATGTATGTGCATATGTAAATCAAAAGCTTTTTACACCATTCGCACGTACTTCAATGGAAGAAGTGTAGCAAAACATTTACTTTTATTTGTATAGCAAAGTTTTATTTGTATTTTACTGCATTGTTATTGTTTTTATTACTGTTGCATGCGTGTAATTTACATTTTAAATGACAAAGTTTCCCAACCGTAAATTACCAAATAAATCAGTGAAGAAGAAAAAAGGAAACCTAAACAAAACTTTCAATGCCACTTTACTCTTTCAGTGGTACAAAAACCAAAAAAAAAAAATGTCGAAGGAATTTAAATGTGCACACATGCATGCATACGTACATACATACATACATAAGTATGGGTATGTGTAAGTTAGTGTAAGGGTAAGTAAGTGGTTACCAACTGCTTGAAATATAAAATTTAGTTAGCTAATACACAATTTATAAGAAATATCTAAATATGAATGTCAAACGAAAGACTGTTAAGAAATATTTAGTTTAAATACTAAGCATATTTTTGAGGTGTTCGAAGAGGGTTGCCATCTGTTTAGAAGGTTGAATTGAAATTATTTAATAAGTTATTAAATAGCTTATAAAAAATTGGCAGCAATCGTATGGAGTTTGAAAAATCTTTATTTCTGGTCAATATTTAGCCGGGTTGCCACATGTTAAAAAATCAAATTCAACTTAATTCATCAGTTAATCAATCGCAATGTCAGATGAAGAATATTTAAGAATGTCTTAGCGCGAAAATACTTTTTAAGAGGGTTGCCATATGTTTAAAAATTATTTGCAATGTTAACACTCGGGTGTCACGCGAACCGAAGGGATGTCGAAAAAACGCAAAGGGTCGGGAAAAACCAAAAGAATTGCCGAAAATCCTTAAAGGTAAAAAAAATGCCGAAATATTCCGGAAGGCTCAATAAAGTATAAATTTTTTTTCAAATTTCCGAAAAACTAAAAAGAAAAAATACTCTAAAAAACCAATCAAATTATATGACGAATTGTCTAATTTATTTCTTGCTCAAAACCCTACCAGTCATGAGGAGGTTATATGAAATTTGATTCTAATGGTGTCTTCAAAAAGTAAGTAAGATAGCTATTTCACTTTGTCTTTTATTTACTGTTCGTGCCCGTTTGTTTGTTTTTTTTTGTTTGTTTGTGGACTTGTCTCTTTTTGCCTGTCATCTTTTCATCTGTAACTTTCCTACCACCTTGAAGTTATATATAACTACGATCAATTTATCCTTGGACTCCTTTTTTTGTTTGTTCTATTTTGTTTTATTTTTTTCAAAACACACCTCACCTTGAGTTGGTTGGTTGGCGAAACAAGTTAAAAGGACATTTATTTTGAATGAAGTGCTAGAAAAACTTTAGCCGTAAAAAGACATGCAAGATTAACACGAATGCAAGCGAAGACAAGCTTACAACAAAACGTGTGGCGAGTAAAGATGAATGAAAGCAATTACGAAGCATACGGAAATAGATGAATGTGTATTTGCACACAAGAAACTATTGTAGTGGACTACAAATCCCAAGCAAAATATATATTTAAACCTAGGCAACACACACTTGTCGCACGAGGAAAAAACAACAGTTGGAGAATAAGTATTACAACTCAAAGTCGGAGCAGCATTTCAAAAGTTTCGCAAAGAACCTACAATATCAAAAATTATTTAACCCGCGGTTGGTAAAACTTTCCAAGTCAGAACGCATTGGTCGCCGCGTGGGTGATATATACATACATACATGGCTGGCGGGCTGGCGGGCTGGCTGTTTGACTGGCTGCAGTGAAATTTGCTAAATTGTTAAGATATCCCAAATGGCTGTAGAGGGAATGCGACAAACGCCTGTAGGTAGGCACGCATTTGCGCACGTACACGCATACTTCTAGGCGCACACATGTAAGTAACTACCAATGCCGCAATGGTGAGCGCCGCAGTGTGAGCCGCAGCCACAGCCGCAACCAATACTCTTTACATACGCCATGCAGCAGCTGTTGCTCGATATATCGTAGGTGAATTGTATTGCTTGGAGCTGTTGTTGTTTTTTACGTTTTTTTCTTTCCTTCCTTTTCTTGTTAGGATCACACTTACACTGCCAATAGGTGACAATGTATGCGTGTGCTTGCTAAAAGTTAATATTTGGTCAGGCGGGACACACAAACATAAAACATTTTGCAAAAAGTGAAATATATATCTCAGCGGTTTAGAACGGATGGCCAAGGCACAAAGTTGTGAAGCGTTTTTCAACGAGAGTTAGCAGTAACAAAAATACGTGCGGGTCAATCCATGTCAAATCGATCATTATTTTTTTATTTATCGGTTTTATATTTGGATGAATTTAGGTCAAAATTTGCCTTTTATGTCATAAAATGAAGTGCTGCTAAAGGGGGAGAAAAATAAATTTTCGAAAGCTCAAAATTTCAAAATTTTCCGGATTTGGCAAAATTAATTTAAGTTACAAAAACGATTCTGGGCTATATACATAAAAAAATATGTTTGTGTATGTATTGAAAAAAATATCGTAAAATAAAAAATTTACAGAATTTTTAAATTAGAAAACTCGTAAAAACGAAAATTTCTATTTATCAATCTATCCTAATTTTTTATATAAAATCTCTAACTGATCTTAAATGATTTACTAAATTAGATTCTTTGAACTTTGAATAAAAAAAAAACATTTCAAACCCCAACCGCCAATTTCACACAAGCAATTTAAGTGAAAAATTATTTTAATTTTTGGAATTATATATGGAAATTGACATAAAATAAAAATCATTTTCTATTTAAATTGCTGATGAAACCGGCTATACGTTAAAAATAAATTTGATTTAAAAAAATTGTTAAACATTGATTTATTTTGAGTTTGCAAAAATTTTATGCAATTTTCAAAAAAAATAGATTTTTTGAACTTTAAAAAAAAAATCCAAACTCTAAGTTAAAAATAAATTTGAATTTAAAAAATTATTAAGTATTGAGTTTGCAAAATTTTTTTGTATAAAAAAAAAATCGAAAAATACAAAAATTCCCGAATTTTGAATTTAAAAAAATTGTAATACCACAAATTTATATAAACTTTTAACAATTTTTTTCAAGAAATATGATTATTTGAACTATGAAGAAAATAATTTTTTTGCAAACACTAAGTTAAAAATAAGCTTTAATAAAAAAATGCAAGAATACATATACATACTAAATTAGATTCTTACATAGAAATTTGCTTCTGGAATTTTTTTTTATTAAAAATTATTTAATTTGTTTTTTATTTTTCGAATAATTTCTGTTTTTTATTTATGCTTTGTATCCCTAAACATCACCTTTAAACGATACCATAACCATTTCTTAACTATAATAAATATGGAGATATTCAAGAAAATTAACTGGCAAAATACAGGAAATAGAGAAATTTTAAATTTTGCATAACTTTTATTTAATATTTATTTTATGATAAAAGAAAATTTGTCAATTTATCATGGATTGATCCATATATATCTACAGTTATGCATGACTGTATACTCACACGAGCGAATATGAAGCACACAATAACTACAATACCCAGTGAGGCCCACTATGCTAAAAGTTGTGCGAAACGTGCCAAACGGACACGGTGGGCAGGAAGCAAAGATAGGTTGCATAAAAATGTCGACAAAAACTGAAAGCAGGGTTGTATTTGTTGATATTTTTAGGTTAAGAATCCCTTTGAATTGAAATCCTAGCTGCTCCTGTTT
>NW_016157133.1:436153-461410 GCF_001687245.7 Rhagoletis zephyria | reverse complement strand
TTTAAAACAGGAGCAGCTAGGATTTCAATTTAAGCGGATTCTTAACCTTAAGATATCAACAAATACAACCCTGCTTTCAGATTTTGTCGACATTTTTATGCAACCTATCTTCGCTTCCTGCCCACCGTGCGGAAGAGGCTAAAATTCTGAACATTTCAAAAACACCAAAAAAAAAAAAATTAAATCAAACCAACACATACATATGCATGTATGGACGTATATGATATTTGATTTTGTTTTTTTTTCTCTCTACTTTTTTGTGGGTAGAAGGGCCAGTTACGTATTGCGAACAAGATAAATATCATTTGAGAAGCGGGCGTGTGTGTGTGTGCCTGTGTGCTTTTGTTGGTGTGGGAGCCATTCGTCGGAAAGTGTCGGTATCACTGAAAAGCTTCTCGAAATTGCAACAACACTTTTTCCAGGAAGTAGTTCTCATGGCAAGCTCACTCGAGTATTCTGGTTTTTTTCGGTTTTTTTTTTGTTTTTTTTTTTTTCATTTTTTTCCTTCAATTCGCTTGTTGCTGCCGCCTTCCGGAAAACGTAGCTAAACAATTTGCCACTTTCGTTTAAAAAATG
This sequence comes from Rhagoletis zephyria, assembly GCF_001687245.7. Classification (NCBI taxonomy): domain Eukaryota; kingdom Metazoa; phylum Arthropoda; class Insecta; order Diptera; family Tephritidae; genus Rhagoletis; species Rhagoletis zephyria. Next base: position 460,834 of record NW_016157133.1, on the reverse strand, counting down.
CATGAGACACCAAAAGTCAGTAACAGCCGCAGCCGCAGCAGCATCAGTGACAAAAACAAAAATCGAGAAACAATAAAAAAAAATGACAACAGTAAACGAAAAACGACAAATACATGCATATGTATATATTTTGGTATGGCAAATGAAAAAGTTTTACTACATACATACATATATGCAAACATTCGCGTGGTCACACAAACGTACCCATATGTGACATATTTACATATGTACGTATGTATGTGCAATATTTATGTAGATACCCGGCGAGGATATCTTTTGGTAACAAACGTGTTGGTACGAGAATTTAGATGAAGTTGGTTGGTTGATTGGTTGCAGTGCTTCATAGCGCGTTTTTCACCATTTCGATGCACTTTTCGGGGAATTATAAGTGCCTATATTTGTATATATGTATACATTCTGTGATTTATATGCCGATGTCACCTAGACTAAATCCTGAAGTACATATCTGCTGTTATAGTCAGGCCAAAATTCTTTGGCTATTTTTCAAGTCTGTACAATCGACCACCTTTTCTTTGCAAGGTCCAAGAAAAGCTGATCGACCGTTTTGCACCTTTGACTGTCAGAAAATATTATTGCATCCTTTATTCTGCCGATACTTTTTCTTAGAACCTTACAAGCTTCATATATGCCTAAAGCTTCCGCTTGGAAGAAACTTGCATCACACCTTTGACGTAGAGACAAAGAGACGCCTGGCTATGTGGAGTGCCCCCCAGACCCGACACTGCAGTCCATCTTTGAACCGCTATATAGAGAGATATTTCATATTTATCGGGCTCTTTACCTCTACGCCATTCCCTTCTGGATGGGAATCCCTTTCGTTCATTATTGAAGTTGAGGTTAGCTATCAAATAATCGTTCATTATCACCTGCCTAAGTTGGCGCGTTTCTCATAGTTTTGACTCTCTCAGTCTGACTGCTTATTTCATTGCCATCTCTTGCAGATAGAGATAAAATTGTTCACGAGGGTGACACCTGGGCTTTGGAATTCGTCTTCCCTTTTTTCTAAAAAAAATTTGTTGTCAAACCTACATGCCCCCCCTGTGATGTGAACCAGTAATGGAAATTTGTAAGCATCCTCTGATATGGTTAGAGGTTACTGGATGAAGTGTAGATGAAACGGCTCGCAAAGAATCAACTGAACCTAACTGAACTCAGTAAGTTTGAAATTATTCCAGGCTGTATTCTGCGGGTCAGCCGCGGGCAACAAACAGGCCGACAGGCTGGCCAAAGAGGGCGCTTTGTCGAAACCCATGCTGATAGAGCAGGTGCTGATTTCCCTCTAGGCGATTAAACGCGAACCCGACCAGTCCATGAGCCGGAAGGAGCAGAAGGCGTGGAGCAAAATGCAAGGCTGCAAAAAACTTCAAAAAAAAAACACCAATTCATGAAAACGAAACAGATGGGTCGTTCGCAAGCCACGCGGCCAAGTGTTCGTTTTAAAAGACTACCTGTAGCACCAGATGTCTATCCATGGAATCTGGTGCACAAAGTGCTGACGACTTAAGTTAGGATGCCAGTGATCACAGTATACATCTCCTTATTGATGAATTGCACGGTTACCACGCCTTTCGTGGCTGACTGTCAGTTCAAGAAAATCATCAACTATTTAGCTTAAAAAATTTCTGATTTTGAACTGAAACCATTAGCTCACTCTGCGCTTACGTGAAAACCAAAATTATGAGTCGAAAAATCAATCATGATTCAAACTCACTAGATTCGCTAAAGTTCGAAACCAATACGAGTTTCTCTACAGGGACATCCGAATATATGGGAACTTATGAAAAATGCAAAGTTTTACAAACAAGTTCAAGTTTTCGTCGCCGCTCAGTGGGTACCAGAAATCGCATGGAGGTGAAGAATGCAAACGTAAAGAAACACAAGTTTCACTTTGGCAAATGTGTAGATAACGAATAACCTTACCACAAAAAAGGAAAACGTTTAACTGGCAGCAACAATAACAAATGGCTTAGGTTGGAAAGATTTAGTAGTGCACTGGAAAGCAGTGAATGTCAAAAAACAAAGTCAAATTGAATTTTAATTTAAGTCTCGGCACGAATACTTTTTTATTACGCCATGAGTACGAGTATAAAAACGACACGAGTACTAGTCGAATATGAGTACGAATACAAAAATGATTACCACCACGATTACGAATATGAATAAGATTTCAATTAGAAATATGTATTAAGAATACGATTATGATTAAGTTGCGAATAGGATTATGATTATTATTATGATTATGACTAAGATTAAAGTTACAATTACAATTATGATTATTAATCGATTGTGGTTATGGTTATTATTACGATTAGCAAAATATCGTCCGCAAAATTTCTTATTATTTCCCCATTTCTCGCCCCATTTGCAAAATCCAATAATAATATCATCGTAATCCAGTACCTAATTGGTTTACATTACAAACGTGATTATTCCAAGCAATGCTAAATTAATGGATTTCTAACAAAAGTGATGGACATATTAATTTACGCCACTTGCCCTCTTAGCATTACAAAAATGCAGAAGATATTATTTATTTGCATTTGAAAGACGGATAACAAGAAAATATAGTTACGCGATACTGGATGTATTGAGATAGCAGGTGGAGAAATCACAGTTCTGGAAGAGAGAAGTGTAATAGTTTTCGAATGAAGAGAACAATCTTTCAGTAGATGAACTCACTAAATGGTGTATGAAAAAATTATATCTACATTAAGATGGCCCAAGAATGCATTTCAAATTTTTTTCGTCGGAGAAATAGCAAGAAACGCCCACAATTTGTTGTAATGTCAAAATAGTAAATACGTATTTTTCATTTTCGAAAATTTTACCTATATCGGAAATATATAGTTAAATATAACGATTGCAAAATTTATAGCAAAATCAATATTATATCGATAGCTATATCGACAACAATATCGACTGTTATTGCGATAAGAATATCGATGACAATATGGATTATTATACCAATGAAAATATCGATATATATTTAGATTCAATATCGATAATAGTACCCATAAATAATGATTTCGATTATTTTGTCGAAAACAAAATCGGTATTTTCGTCGGTAGAAATGTACAACGCTGGTCAAATCGATAAACTTATATGAAAAATATCGATAATAAGATCGGTAAATAGTCATTATACATAGATCCTCATTAAGTCCCTAGAATGCCGAAAATCTCCAAATTCCGAAATAGTTCCCAAATTTATGTGAAGTGTTAATGAGTTCAGTTGTAATGAGTTAATTTAGTTGTAATGAGTTAAATCGATATTTTTATCTTTACAATAATCGCCACATGACATTAAATCACATGATATGACCTCATATGACATAACGTGACATGATATGACATTATAGCACATGATATCACATGATATGACATAATAGGACATGATATCACTTGATATGACAGCACATGACATGATATCCTTTCACATCACATCACATCGCATCGCTTTAGCTGACATTACATCACATACTTAACATCTCACATCATCTGGGTGAATATATAGAAGGAAAGGATAAAAGCAGATATAAAAGATAAAAACAAAGATGAAGACTTTTATATGGACAAAGGGGCATGATGAATATGTATATGAACGATAAAAATCATAAAGATATGGATAAAGAAGATTATATATATGTAAAGATAAAAGCAAAGAGTTAAAATATAACCTTAAGCTAATTTGTAACATTCAATTAGCTATCCTGTCCCTTTATTCATAATTGCAAACCAATAAAATACATGTGTATGTATACTGTTTCTATCAACTAGATACATACGTATGTATGTAGCGTAAGTTTCACTTCTACACTGTGGCCCAGGAGCACTTTTTTTATTTTTAACTTTGCAGCATGTTGTTATCTACCTTCCTTTTGTTTCTAATTTTCATTTCTCTTTTTTAATTTTTAACTCTTATTTTTGTTACCTGTGTATGAATAATTATATATACTAGTGATCGCCCAGCGGTTGAAATTCAACCGCTAAAATTAAGGATAGTTTATGTGAGTTGAGTTCAGCTGAAATAAAATTTGTTGGAATGGGTTAAGTGGAGGGAAGTTTAGCTTAGTACTTAGCATAACATAACATAGAATAGCATTAAATTCAATAACCTAACATATGTAGCATAACACATCACAATATAACATCGCACATTCTTCAGTTGTATTTCCTTTTTATCCCTATCACTTTCTTCCTCTCTATCTTTGTCTCTATCGCTTTTAATGTTTATGTTTATGTTTATGTTTATCTACACCTTCATGTTCATGTTCATGATCATGTTCAAGTTCATGTTCATGTTCATTTTTATATTCATGTTCATGTTCATGTTCATGTTCATATTCATCTTCATCTTCATCTTCATCTTCATCTTCATCTTCATCTTCATTTTCATCTTCATCTTCTCTTCATCTTCATTTCACTTCTTTATTTTATCTTTTCTTTATCCTGATCTATATCTTCATTCTTATCTCCATTTACGTATTTACCCCCACCGTTGTTATTAGGTTAGGTAGTTAAATTTTCCTTCCTCTTTTTCTTTATATTGTTTCTTTAGTGGTATCATGTCATGTGTTGAAATTGTGTGTGGTGAGTTGCAGTGTGCAGGGTGTGGGAGTTACGGTGTTATGAATTCAGGTGTGGTGGTCTTAAGAGGTGTGGTGAATTTAGTTGTGGTGAGTTGAGGTGTGGTGAATTAAGGTGTGGTGAGAAAGTTGAGGTGTGGTGAATTAAGGTGTGGTGAGTTAAGATGTGGTGAGAAAGTTGGGGTGTGGTGAGTTACGGTGTGGTGAATTAAAGCGTGGTGGATTTAGGTGTGGGGAGTTAAGGTGTGGTGAATTAATGTGTAGCGAACTCAGGTGGAGTAAGTTTTTAAGCGGAGGTGAGATGAGTTGAGGTGAGTTAATTAAGTTAAGGGGTTAAGTTAAGATAAGTTATCTTTATCTTATCTTCATATTCATCTTCATCTTCTTCCTCGTCTTGGTCTTCATCTTCTTCTTCATCTTTATCCTTTCCTTTATCCTGATCTAAATATGTCCATTCTTTTCTTCATTTACATATTCACCCCCACCATTGTTATTAGGTTAGGTATTTAAATTTTCCTTCCTCTTTGTCTTTATATTTAGGTTTCTTTACTTTTATTTTAATTTCTGTATTTATCCCTTTCTTCTTCTCCATACTCAAAATTATCTTCATCCTTGTTTGAGGCTAATCGATTAATGTACACACATACATACATCTTATTCCTAAACTGCTGCTTAGCACGTTTCTTTAATTCACTATCAATATTAAAGCATACATTTAGGAGGCATTTCCGCCCCAACCATGTACATGTATGGCATTGGTATTGGTGTGACTTTTGAATTGATTTTTTCGCTCTATTTTAAACTAATTTGAAATTTTAAAAATTGCCTGCACATCAGCATCAAAATACCTTTCTAATGATATATAATTGTTTATACCTTAGAAGTACAGTTTAGCCGTAAAAGGGGTGTAAAGGAAACATGATTGCTTATTTATATAATTGATGTACAAATATTTTTTTATATGACTTACAACCTTCCAATACACATTTAAGCAAAAATAAAACATTTTACTTTCAGTATCAACAACGCCGCGGGCAGTCAATTTATGTACATAAAACAAAAATTGCTCATTTTTCAATGTACTCAAAGAAGAGGAAGCAAAGGCCACAGGACATAACTCCTCCCGGCTGTACCTTTCTCAGTGCTGACATTTATTAGGGTCATTCACTTCACTGCCACTACAACTTATCAATGAAAACAAACGAGCAAGCGATCACTAAATGCTTACAAGTCGCCCTTAGGCAAATTTAGTTTATACCGGCCCCAACAATTCCGATACCGCCAACAAAGAAATTGAAAAACACGAAAAAATACCAAAAGACACAGCAATTTAAGTATGCACTAGTGCCTACTTGCCGGAATTCATTGCAGCATAAAATTGCCGACTTGGCAGCGAAGGCAAGCGTTAGTTTGTGCGTTCTATGTAAAATGTAGCCTACCTTAAGGCCTGAATGCTTCTTGCTACATACGGATACTCGTACACCCAAAGTCATATCAAAGTACAAATAGGTCTATGTTTTGTCAAGCTGTTGAGGGATTTTGCTGGAAAATGTGTAGCAGTTTTCCATTACACTGGTTGGTAGTAGAGTTGCCTTTTTAATAAAATGTCAATTTTATAGACATTCAAAAACATTTCGAAGTCATATCGCATAGGGAATTGATGAAAATGCCAGCGGTAGTTTATTTGTGACAATTTTTTTTTCTTATGCTGTAGTATAAATAAACAAGTAGTTGCGTGTAAGTTTTTGTGCTAAAATGTTGCTCGGCTTCTTGTTGCTGTTGTTGATTGCTGATTGCTACTAGTAAATGTTAGTGTTTTTGTTGCTACTGCAAGTGCTCCTGTCAGCTTAGTCGATTTCATGCTCAGTTGCTTTAAGTGGACACATTATTTTTGAATACCCAAAAGGCAGCTGGAGTGTTGGAGCGACAAAATGCTTTTGCAATTTTAGATTTTTTTTTTTTGTGATGATAGTTGATAGTTGATAGTTATGTTACACATATTACTAATAGTTTTTGTTAAAAATGCACTAAATTTTGTTGCGCAAGAAATTGAGGACAGTTTGGGTAAAAAACAAATGTAATACGAAATACTCTTGTAAAGCTAATAGGCATGGGTCAAGAGAATCTCAGACCAACGGGCTATCTTAGAGACTGGTTGACTATCTTGTTACCTATCCAAGGCGGCTATTGTGAGCCTCATTCACATCCGCAAAGAAATAAAATTTTGTGATCCCATGATTACCAGTTTATCAGACATCACTATTTGCCTAATGCCATAAAATTGCAAACAGAGAGCACTAAACTTATATGGAGAGTAGGATGAGGAGAAGTTTTTTCACCTCAACTAATGATGCATACATATATCATATTGTTGGCCATTCCGGTCACAGCCGCAAAGGGAAATCAAGCTTTCCTCTTCTACCATAGTCAGGTAGCTCCACAAGCTTTAGACTCATTGGAATTACATAGAATTAAACTCATATGGGTGCCTGGAGACTTCGATACTGAAGCTGATGAATTGGCAAGGAAAGTTACGAGTATTCACATGCATCCGAGAGAGGATACCATACGTATTTTGAAATAATGGCGGAACTTTGAAAAATAGTTTGACGATTGGCGAGGTTTTGTGGTCTCGAACCAAATTGATAAGCGATTGAGGAAATCAAATAAAAATAGCAGGAGGCTTAAGAGTACCGGAGAGAATTGATATGCATTTAAGCTTCAACTGGGAATCTCCCTTAGCTTTCGTTTACCGGAGTACTGTTACGTTAAGCAGGCGGAAATGATGGAAATTGGCAGGGCCACAAAACTGATGAGGTTTTGATATCTACAATCCTCACTGATATCTACATCTTCACTGGCAGTCAGGCGGCCAATAAAACCTCTCACGAGGCAGCGGACAACCTGCGTGGAAGCCATGAAATATCGCACATATTCTAACGAGATGACTACGCCATTTCGCCCAACAGTTATATGGCTCCGCGACACTTCAACATAGAGGGTAATCGTAAGGTCGATAAACTAGTTCGACTTGGCATCGAACTTCCTATTGAGGATATACACAATTCTTTACTTAATATGCCAGTACCAGCTCTATCCAGACGAAGACTTTCCACTCTGGGCACACTCGTCTTACTAAGGCGCAAATTAATATGCCACAGAAACTTTAAGCGTTTGCATCGAACCCCGTAGGGTGGATTATGGCAATGCCTGGTAGTAAACCCCGTCAAGAGAAACTTGGTGATTTTCACCAAGAACTAGAAAATCTCCTTACCCTTACAGCTACCATAGGTCACATGGTTGGTGTGCTTAGCTCAGGCGTTAGCGCTTCTGACTTTTCACATCGATGATGTGGGTTCGAAAGTCTATAGAAAAAAGAAGTCTGATGAGTAGATGTGTTTTTTCCTTTTTACCTAACAAAAAAATCGTGGTACAAAGCTCAATAACACTATTGAAATAAAAGAAATATAATCTAAAAATTATAAGAAAACTAAATTTAGAAAGGAAAAAAAAATAAAATATGTTTCTAAAAATTTAACTCAATGAGAAAAACAAATATTTGTTTAAAAAATAAAAATAAACATAAAAAACTAACAAAAAAACACAAATAAAAAAATAAAAAATAACCAATAAACTTTTAAAAAATGAATGAAATTAAAAAACGTCTTCAAAAACTAAAAAAAAAATGAGTTCCCAAATATTAACTCTTAATTAAAAAATATTTTTTTTTTGTTTAAACAATGAAATCTAAATATTATAAGAAACCTAAGTAAAAAAAAGAAAAAAATATTTAAAAAAGAAGAAAATATAAGTTTCTAAAAATTTAATTTAATTAAGAACAAATATACCTTTTTAAAACAATTAATCGCAAGAAATGTATAAAAATAAATAAAAAAATAAAAAATTATAATTAAATACGTTTTTCAAAAATAAATGAAATAAAAAAAATCCCTTTTAAAACAATGAAATTTAAAAATAAATGAAAATCATATTGAAAGGAGTAAAAAAATAACAAAAAATTAAATATTTTGTCCAAATTGGAAATAACTTAAATCCCCTAAAAATTTAAAGAATGTAGTTTTCTTTTGAAAATAGTATACCTAATCTAAAAATTAAAAGTAAACTATATAATAAAAAATTACTCACAAAATTAAATAATTTCCTAAATATTAACTATTAATTTAAAAATAAATATTTTTATACCCGAGCGCATTTGTTCTCTTTAAAACAATTAAATCAAAAATTAAAGGCAATCTAGATTAAAAAAAGCGAAGAAAAATTATTCAAAAAATGAAAATCTAAGTTTCTAAAAATTAAATTACTTAAATTAAAAAAAAAAAATATTTAAACTCTATAATTAAATAAAATAATGCTTCTTTCAATAATAAAATTTAAAAACAAAAGAAAATTAAATTAAATTAGAAGATCAAAATTTAAATTAAAAAAAAAAAAAATCGCCGTAAGGGCTTGCACCATGAAAATTGGCAAAGGAGCTTTTTTGGTAAATCTTTTGTTGTAGAATGAACAAAATCTTTCAAACTATCTTGCCTTCTGTATTCAAATTGTCTTACCAAAGGCTTGCAACTATCTTACCATTAAATCTCTTCCCAAAAACTAAAACTGAAAAGCTCATTAGTATTGGAAGTAACACCTCAAAGTAACACAAAGTAATTATCTCATAAACATATTGTGAATAAGATACATATATACACACATACATACATACGGATACATATTTGTCCGCATTACACAACTGTCAAAAGAATATGAACTAATTTGTAGTCAATCAATGTAGTCAATCAATCGCATAACAATTCCATACATCATTTCCCCTTAACGGCCGTTTTTCACCGCCCTCTCGTAGAGTTAACAACCGACAATCACGAAAACGCCTACAACGCAAAAACAACGCCGACAAAGCACAACTGAATGCAATTCATTAGAAGCTCACTTTCAACCTAATTGCATTATTCATCAACACTAACAACCTGCCATCAGCTTGAATACCGCGCTTGTATGCCTAAAAGTATGCTATGCAACTGTTGTGCAGCATGTTTTTGCATATTTATGCGCAACAATAACAACAACAATAAGCAAACCAAAGCAAGCCAAACCAAACCAAACCAAACCAAGCCAAGCCAAGCCAAGCAAACGTCAACGCAAACGGTTAGACAGACAGGATATGTTGCTTTTGTGTTGAAGTGCCAAGCAAATTGCGTGTACACACACACACACACACACAAACATACTCATACTCTCACTCAAATGCGCTGCATTGCAACCGCATACAATTGAAAATTTGGAAATTTCGCGAAATTCGCCACAGCACGCAGTAGCGGCCGCGTTAAAAACGCTCATTATGTAGCGATTGATTGGCAGTAGCCGTGGCGGCGGCAGCGGCGACGGTAACGGCAACAGAGGCAAAGGCAAAGGCAAAAGCAGCATTTGCAACAGCAAACGCCCGTGGGGAAAGGAAAAGGAGTGAGAATGAGGGCGCGGGCGGCAGACTGCAGGCAGCGCCAGTTCAAAGAGGTGATTTGACGCCTGTTAAATGTATTAACTATGCAGCTGGTTGTGGCAAATGGTGAAAGGTAAATGGCAAATGGCTTCGGCGTGTTGCAGCAACAAGGACTTGCAGCGACTACAATGACGTAATATTCAAAACACGTGCGACAGTGTGCAAGTTGTTGTTGCTATTGCTATTGCTACTGGCATGTATGTTTGTTTGTATGTATGTAGAGTTGCATTGAAGTGGAGCATTTTCAATTGACGGCTGGCGGTTAGTTTGGCATTGTTAATATTCAGCACGAAAGTGCTGATGATTTTGTTAGCTGACAGCAATTTACGCGGAGCAAAGCAAAATGTTGCATGCAAAGTAGTCGAATAGAAGAAGAGGGGTATGCATGTATGTGTCTGTGTGTGTGTGTGTGTGTTTTGTGGCTTGTTGTGAGTGTCAGTTTCGATTAGTTGCAATGCAAAATTTTTGTTTCACCACCAATACTAATACACACACACGCACACACGCATACAGACATGCACATATGCAAACTTATTAGCATTTAGAAATGTATTGAATTACAGTTGGCAACCATTTCATTAAGCGCAGCACATCGATGAACCCTACAGATGTCACGAAAAACAACCAATTCTTAGTCAGACAGTGAATCTGACGCATAAAAAAGTCAACCTTTTTTAATAAGGTGAATGAAAAAGAAATTTAAAAAATCATTTTCAATTTCAAAAAATGTTACCACCCAATTTCCGATCAGAACCGCAATTAGTTTCGATACCATAAGATCCGACCTATTCTTCCGATTTTTGAAAATGGGATATTTTATCAAAGGGATTGGCCTGTGGGTGTGCACTAAGGTATTATTTTGTGGAAGATAGTTGCCACCTGTTGAAATATTAAATTCAAATTATCTAATAAGATAAATCAATTATTACAACATGGCTTTTATTTAATCGAAATGGTTTTGAAAACGCCTAATTTCTTAAGCACAAGTAGGTTAGTTAGTAAGCCTTTTGAGATCTTAAAAATCTTCAATAGCACTACAGCGAGCTTGTTATTTGTGTGATATAAAATTGTGAGAAGGATGCACAGGTGCATGCAAATAAAAAAAAAATTTCAACCAAAAATGCATTTCTTAAAATTTGTTCTCGATTTATAAACAGTGAAATCGTGTTTCAAAAGCTATTATATAAATATAATAAAACACACACACACTTTTTTTTGAGCAAATCCGGTGGATTTTGCATGTTTTTTCGAATAACACAATTTTTGATAATTTTTTAAGGTGAAGGAGTAATTGCGGATCAATGTCAGTATTTTTACGTGAAAGGTAATAACCAGGGAACGGATTTTATGGAAATTGTCTTTTTTTTGTGCTAAAGAGATAGAGTAATTCGATTAAGAATGTCCACGATTTAGCTTTCCCTGATTCTATATATACTCATTTGATGTTGCCTTATTTTGCCTTTTGTAAGATATTTGCCTTTTTTTGCCTTTTTTAAGATATTTGCCTTTTCTACCTTTAAAAAAGTGATTATAGCATTTACAAATTTTTTTTTTTTTTTAAGATTAAAAAATATACACATGCCCATGCGGCTTATAGAAGCGCAGGGACCTCTTGCCAAATTGGTGTTGGAAAAATTCAAAGCCGTTTTCTCAGCTAACGTAGGCTTGGAGACAATAAGGGGTGTGGACAAAATTGTAAAGGGCAAGGAAAACGCCCTTATTCCTGATAATATGAACGTTTCAGACGTTCCATATTTAAATTGGACTCCACTTATATCAACTTACGTCGAGCGCATATTTAGTACATTCAAGGCTTTTCTTTGCGAAAATCTAATGCAAATGCTGCCAGAAAACTTCAAAATGCATTTTGTGGTTCAATGTTACTACAACTATACAGATTAAAGTTTTATTAGTTAGAAACTCGAAAGGATAAAAAAGATAAAAAAGATTCAAAGTACAAATTTTTCATATAATGAAACTAGTTCATAGTTTTTCTCTTTTTACTTGTAATATAAAAATTTCTAAAATAAATGTATTTTTTGATTGTTCTTTGTATTTTCGGTCTTTTTTTAGTGCCTTATTTTGCTTTTTTTGCAATACCTAGTGCCTTTTCCTGCCTTTTTCACTATTTTGGTTTGCCTTTTCCAGCCTATTTCGTTATTTTATTTTGCCTTTTTTATAGGTTTTTAGGTCCTAAAAATCCGTTCCCTGGTAATAACATTTGCTTTGAAAACCTTTCATATCAAAATGTTGCTTCTGTCGATGGCACTACGATTAATGTGCATGGAGTGTTCAAAAAGCACACTGTGCGACCTGGTGTATGAGCAACATTTTGTGTACATACTTTTCAGAGTATTTTGCTTACATAAAAAAAAAAAATTAATTCAAAAACTTGGATAACTAGTGTACTAAAATTCAACAGTTACAAATATCATTTGTCATGCACAGCTTCATTCAGCTCATTCCCATCAAAGATATGTATGTAGATGTGTGGACATGTCAACGAGAAACAACGGTTTAGCTAAACTACAACATAGGTACTGTATATATTCAAGTTTAGCATGTAACTTATGTATGTATGTGTGTACATATTTATATGCTAGATAACTCACTATTTCCTTCCACTTTCACCTACATACATATGTATGTATGTATGTGTATCCAAATGTATGTATCGAAACTATTTGGTAAACTTGACGTACTCTTCTAAATCAATCAATTGCCTTTTAAAACGTGACTTTTGCTCCGTGAAAGCATTTTTAGTAAGCACGAACGGTAGTGTTGGCTTTTATGTAGTGAAAAAGTAGGTGTATCGGTTCTATTAAACCACCACAAACGTAGCAAGCAGCGACTTGAATGCAAAACTCGTTTTAAACTATTTGGCGTTAAGGTCGAAATCTCGCGGGGCTATCACTCAATATAATATTCCTCCAAACATAGACAATTTCTGCAAAGTTCTTCACAGCAAAGGAATAGCGAACAATTTGGCCAAAAATGCATTTTTAGCAAATCATTTCTACTCTGTTATTTACTACACAGATACATTTCTTCGAATAAGGAAAAAAATACTTAAAAAATATTATTCAATATTGAACCCTGATAAATGGCGAATTTTTAACATTTTCGAAATTAAAATTTATATCCCAAAATTTCTTTAAATTTAAACACAATACGATTTGGTATTTACTTTTAACTACTATTTAGTTTAAAATTTAGAATTTTTTAAATGCTTCAATAACAAGAAAAAACCAACAATTTGTAATAAGCGTCGTAAAATAATTTTAACTATACTCACGTATTTGTGTTCGTAGTACGTACGTACTTCGTACGTCATACTGTAATTTACAATGATTTCTGTTTCATTATTTATTTTACTTAATTAATTTATTCATTTCATTATCTTTTTGTACAAAGGTTATTGATTCTAAATAATTCTAACTCTGTTATTAATAACCTTACCGATCGTAGGACAACATCTGTCGGGTCTGCTAGCATAACATAAAAAAGTACTAAACTCAACTACGTTTTTAAGGAATATTTTCTGAATTTTCCACAGTTGCGAGTTTTAGCGAGAAGGTCAGGAAAGTATTTGTATCCCGCCCCGCCCGAAAATTTTAAAACAGCGTGTGAATACTGCCCATCGCGGCCAGTTTGAAGTGGTGGCGTCAAATGGTTATCGTACACTGGGTGAGGGTTGAGCGAGTGAATGTGTGAGTATGCTTCCTGCCCCATTACGCTAAAACAGCTAGACCAATTCCAATCTAATTGGGCGTTCAGATCGGTTATGACCTGAATTAATATATAGCGGAGAGTTGCCACCTTTTGCAAAAGTTAATATCAGTTAATTGATAAGTTAAATAAAATATTACTACGATGTGGGTTACAAACGAAAGCGATTCCAAAACGGGTTATTTCAAAATTTTTTTAAGGAGATCAATAAGTTAAATAAAATATGACAACAATGTACTATAGGTGTCAGTTTAAAACGAAAGCGGCTCAATAATGATTTTGGAAAATATTCTTCCTGTTCAAAAACTTGAAATCGGTTTAATCAATAAGTTAAAGGAAATATTAATATACTGTATCTATTTCGAAAATATTTTTGATAAGGGTTGCCACCAGCTGGAAAAAAAATCAATATTGTTGACAAGTTAAATGAAATTTCACTAATATTAAAATGTGAAAGTTTGTAAGATAGCTTATGAGCTAGACTAGTATAAAGTTATCCTTTTGGGAGGGTTGCTACCTGCTTACAAAATGTCAAATTATTAGTTAGACAAATTTTCACAATATGAAAGCGAAATAACAAATATTTATTAAGACAACATTTTTAAGAAGATTACCAACTATTTAAATTCAATTTTATTAATAAAGTAATAATATTATTACAACATGGGTGGCTATTGAATGAGTTTTGGGAAGTTTTTATTTGGAAATTACTTTGCGAAGGGTTACCATATGTTTAAAAGTGAAATCCTATTCTTCATAAGTTCAATAAGCTTCAAACGTTGACACACTACAAAATAATGTCAAATTCAAACAAAAGATGTTTCAGAAGACTTTAATTGGAAAACATTTTAAAAAGGGTTGCCATCTGTTGAAAGGTTGAAAGGAACATTTAATCAGTTACTTAAGTGAAATATATTTAACAATACAGATGTCAAACGAAATATGCTGAGAAGAGCTTTAATTTTAAGAGATTGCCACCTGTTTAAACATAAAATTAGATTTTAAAAAATCTTACAATATGGATGTCAAACGAATGAAACGGGTGCCAATTAGTTAAAAAATCAATCAGAAAAGATTTTTCAACTTTCATCAATTTCAGTTTGCTTATTCTGCCCAAGCTAAAAGAAATGTTACAATTAGATATTGAGACAAAATTATTGATATAAAAGATTTTATTCAGACACATTCTTTGAAAGACTTGTCAGCTATAAAAATAGTTTTAAAAAGTGTAGTGAAAAGAGTGTAATTTTTTCACAGAATTGGCCAATTTTGTTGAAATTCGACATATTGACCACGTCCTAGAACCTAAAGAAAATAAGCAACTATTTTAAGGAAAATTTATTATTTTCGGTGATAAAATCTATTTGCTTTTACGTTACATTTGAAGTCATAACAAGCAAAAGCTAGCAGATAATAAGTAAAGCCATAACAGTATAAGCTTTACTTCGAAAGCGATTTTGAGCAGAGAAAAAATATTTGAAAATTTCATAAAAAATTTATTTCAACTTTTGTACTTTTTTTTAATGCAAAACTCCTACGTTCTACTTGCTGCCCTTTTTCGCTATTATTAATTTTTAACTTGAATTTTTGAATAGAAACTTTTTAGTGTTTTTAGTGCCAAGCACTGCAAACAAATAGCAAAACAAAATATATTCAGCTACTATTCTCACAGCGATAGTAAACAAACAGTTGTGGCATTAATCATTCAAGTGTCAGGTAAACAGAGACCAATAAATTGCTAGATTGCAAATAGTAGTAGCAAAGTAAAAAATATGAAAAAATATAAGAATCAGAATAAAATAAAAATAAAATTAAAAAATACGAAAAAACCCAAGACCATAACAGTGCAATAAGGAGGGAACACAAAAAAAAAACAACAACGAAAAAATTCTATTAAATATTGAAAAACTTACAAATGCATGGCTTGGCTATGCGAGGCGTTGGAAGTGTGATAAATAAATGAGAATAAATTTAAAAAAATAGCCAATTCTCAAGTAAAGGCGGGAAAAGGTATTGCAAATGGAAATTATTTTGAAGCGAAAATATTTAAATTCAGCTAAAAGCGTCATGAATATTTGTATATGCACGAGCACATGAAATCGCAAAAAAATAATTTTTTTTTCATACGAAAAATGGAAAAAATAAATTGTAGTCATATTTCTAGGAAGCTATGTAATAAATTCTAAAGCTTAACTGCAGTGCAAGTATCCGACTGAGCGGGTGCATATGCACTGCGATTGGCTAACTGATGCACTGATGTAGCAGTAGCTTTCTCGTTGCTAGTATTTATTTCTTGTTTTGTATTTTTTTTACTAGTTTCTGAGTAACGCTGGAGCAACCCAAACAATGTACAGATTTCACACACTACAAATACACGCACGCGCGCCACCCCACAGCCATTCAGACACCCAGCCAATTCTAAAATGCAAATTCAAAACAATGAAATCGAATCTTTTATGCATACATATGTTTGTGCATATGCATATATTCCGGTTTTTCTTGTTTTCCAGCGAAGCAAAATCAAATACAAATCCAAATACTAACAAATTCACAGGCAGCACTGTCAATAAAGAATAGTTGCGTGTTGGGTAAAAATGGCCTTTTAAAAAATGTGAGCAACAATTTTTTACGGCATTCAGCATTCGGCGGCGCACACAAAAAATGCCCGGAAATATTGCGCGAAAAATTTTTTTTGAAAATGAAAAAAAATAAATAAAATAAAAAATAAATGAAAGCTGAATAAATAAATATTGAGGCGTTCGGAAAGCGATAGCGTATGGCAGCCCCAGCGATAGTAGCTAAAATGTTGTAAGCAAATCAAACAAAAAAAAAACATGTAAATCAACAGGAATCCAAAAAAAAATAAAAACTAAAGCGCGCAACAGAAATAAAATTATAAATGGCAATCAAGCAGCAGCTAAGCCTTGGCGACTGTAGCTATCGAAACTAAATAAATAAATAGACGTATAAATAAAAGCAAATACATTGATATTTAGTGTACAAATTTCACTGCCGAGTCATCACTGGTTGCGCGCGTTGGTCCAGGCCTGCATGCACTCAGCGCAGTACATATGTATGTATGTATCTTCTAAATTTCACACTCAACGAGCGTATGTCGGCTGATTTTTGCGCTAATCGAATTTCGCTCTTCCGCAAATTTTTCAATTATTTTAGCTTTTTTTTCGTGTGGGCAACCAAAAGCTTGAATATGTTTGCACATAGCATATAACGAGTGTAGCTGTGCAAATATGCCGCTAATACAGACGCTTAGTTAGCAAAAGCAAGCAAATATTTAGTAGCTGTTGTAGTACTGCAAATATAGACAAGGATTTGTAAACAAAGTAGTGTTGTATTCCATTTGAGTGGGGTGGAAATGTGAGGCCCTAAGCTTTGGAAGATAGCTAAAATAACAGTACCATGTTGTGGCAGATAAGGCATATATATGTAAAAGCGTCGGGGCTATTATATTGGCTTAGCAACCGAATTTTTAATATTGCTACTTCTTTGAACAAATAGCAAGATGTAACATACTTTGAGGCGCAAGATATCTAATAAAACCCCCACTTTCAAAGCTCCCGATTTAATGCTCACATTCTCTGAGAGGTAAATCCTAGGACTTCAGAAAAAGCCAGTTTAAATCTTTCGAATCGGCATTTATTCCAGAATTGAGCGAAGTTTTACGGAGGGAGGCATTACGATCATGAATTAGAGATACCAAAAGCTTTCGCTCAATTAAAATTTTTTAAACGACCTCGTCATCTTAATCCCACTCAATGATCTTCAATGATGTCGGTGATGTGATTTATGTATAAATTATTTGTTTGACAAATTAAATATTTTTGAATAGCTATTTATTTAAAATATGTTAGTCTTATTCGACTTATAATTGTCGTTTTTTTTTAACGAATGAAGTCCTAAAAATCTGCTGGCAAAATCTACTAGGAGGAAAACGAGTCCACCATTCCACCAAAATTTAAATTGGTAAGAATATTCTACCAATTTTTGTAGAATTCTACTAAAACGACAACACTGGTCAGTACATTTAAAGATGTCATGCCATCTTGGCTTTTTCCTATCTCATTGGTAAACGCTTTAATAGAATTTTATACACACTGGAGACGGCATCATCTAAATCAGAGTTTCCAAAAATTTTTTCTCGTAAATAAAAAAAATATTTTCTTAAAACAGAGTTCGTAAAACCATCAAAACACTCACTCTAATTAAAAATATATTTATTAAAAGCACTACAAGAGCACTAGCGCTATTTGCATTCTCTTCACTATAAACTCCTCACATGTTTGGCTCATTCATGAATTTTCATAAGGAGTATTTGTAAAAGATTTATTCGTATTGATTGCACTAGATACTTTTATTTTTATCGCCTACATTTAAAAAACCGACAACAAGAAACCGACAATAGAGAAGAGAGCAAATCTAGAAGAAACAACTAAGAAAGCGCCACATTAAAATTAAGAGCATAAATAAAATTGTTGCTCAATGAGCGCTCCCTGCTCTTTTAAGGTGTTTATCGACGAATAAAACTACTGAGAGGTTAAAACAATCTGGGCAAAAGAGGCAGAATAATCTTTTATGAGGAGTTATATTTTGAGTGGCATGGGAGCGTGAGGTAAATATTGAGGCGGAACAACTGAGCTGTATTAAAGATAAATTTAGTTAAATAGCGATATCTCCTTTTCTTCACAAAAAATTGAATTGAGTTTTTGTGAAAAGGGAGATGGAAATTTTAGTCCCCAGTGAGGAATGTTTGCGAACTCTGTCTTAAAATGCACTACTCAAAAAACAAAAAAGAGGTTTTATAAAAGGAAATTAAAGCTAAATAATCCGGCTATGTGATAGATATGCCGGCCACACTGAAACAATTTTCAAGCCGTGGACTCAAAAAAAAAAACAAAATGCTTTTTTTTTAGTTTCAATATGACAATTTTGTCTTTCAAAAATCACCGAAATATCTAGAATTTTCTTCGCTCTTTTAATTTGTTTGTTTATTTTATCATCTGCCTACATTAATATTTAAAGCCCAGCCCGATTTCGATAATTCTTTATTCAACGGAAAGGCAGTACCTCAAGGGTGGTTCCATACTAATTTTGTTTAGATCCGATAATTGGATCGTTAAGAAGTTAACGATAATCTTAAATTTTTTTATGAAAATTAATGTCGGTTTTGTTGTTTGCTTAAAAATTACTTCCTTACTATCGAAACTAGATAAATTTTCGTGTTGAAAAGAAAGAAAAGTCTGACAATTTTTTCTTAATTCATCCAGCACAATAAATCCAAAATCGGTTTATAAATAAACTTTTTGTGTAATATAAATTTTTTGAGTCTGGCAACACCTACATAGACTCACCATAATATGTTTCTGTACAGCGTTTTTTCCATATTTGCACTGTTTTTCGTCATAAATTGTTTTCGTTAATTTTTAATAGAAATATGGTTCATTTTGCACCAAAAATTTTCAACTTTCAACTAAACTACTAGTTTTAAGTAGCTATAAACTACCATTGGCTTTTGAGAATTTTGTTTGCTGATGATGTTGCTCATTTTCTCCATATAACGGATGCGTGATATTTTTTTTTTTTTTTGTATGGGAAAATATACCGAAGAGCGTCTGTAAAAAAATTCTCAAAAACCAACAGTAGATTATAGCTTCAAATTTGCACTTTATAATACTGATATTGAGCGAACTACAAAACTGCATACTCAGAAAAAATCTAAAAAATTTTGTTTAAAAGTTTAAAATTTTGGTGGAAATTTGTCGAATTTCCTAAATTTTGTAAAAACTTTAAATCATTAATTTATATGCCATTTGATGCAGAATGAACTGTATTTCCATTAAAAATTAACGAAAAAAATTTATTAGGAAAAACATTGCAAATACATGTTTTAAAAAAAAAGACTGTACAGTAACATATTCTGGTGAGTGCATGTACCTTGACTTAAACCACCCATAACTAGTGAACACTGTTTGTTCGACATGCAATTTTAACTTCACTCAGTTACCATAACATATGTCCATACTAATTTTTTAGCATTTGATATATTTATAAAAGAATATTTGCATGGGTTTGACCATGATTGATGGCAAAAAAAAAACAATTGAAATTATTTTATTTTTAATCCAAATAAAAGTGTTACAGCTGTACTTTTCATTTGCCACACATTTTCCTATTTTCCTATATTTTTTCAGTTTTACTTGACACCAAATCAATTGACAAACAATGGTATTATTCAAGTCAACCACTACAATGGCATTGGTCCGTCCGTGATTAGTGACTATTTTGTTGACAGCAGATTTTACGTGCCATAATCTGCTTTTAGGCGCTCAGCATGAAAACTAGTGCAATTCTTATATGCTGTCGTGTGGTTTTCATTCATCAACACTTATTTAGCTGACACTTGATATTGCATTGTGTTTTGTGCATCGAAACTTTGAGGCTGTGAAGCAAAAAAATTTTTCAAATTTCTCATTTCTATGAGTAGAAGTTCAACAATTCAATTCACTTAGCATTCTCTTCCAAAAAATATACGCACATACATGTGTATATCTACACCAGATGCGAAATTTAAAAAATTTACATTTAGCGAAGATAACTAAAAAGCTTTATCATTTTTTGTATTGAAAAACCAAAAATATTCAATGTCAGCTTTACTCTGTTACTCGACGGATCTTTTGCGAATTTCAAGGCACGTGCAGCCTGGCAACAATTTCGTTATTTAAACTACTCGTATATTGTATACATATATAAAGCATTTACATAGTTACATAAATATATTTATGTATTTGCCATGCTAAATATGTAGAACTGTCATTGCACTGCATGCCGGGAGAGTACAGCACTGAATATTTGTTCTTGAATAAATATTTAGACCTTTTTATCTGCCGAGGCCACACAAATCACACCTAAGAACCAATCACCAGTGAAATGTGCATTTTCCAACCAAAATCTTTGCCATTATTATATATGTATTTGCGTTGCAATGTGCAATGACACAATTCCACCGCTATCGATAACAGCCACACTCACCTTGACAACCATTTAGCTGTTGCGGTATCAGCTCTGTCAACAGCATAGCAAATTGTTGTGCTGAGGTAAGCAGCAAAACCTTGGCGGCAAAGGTGCATGTACATATTATGTACATTAGGATGGCCCTTAATTACATGACGAAAAATAAAAGTGTTGAGATTCTCGGTCTCACCCTCTAGAAATGTGCGAATAGCCTTAGAGGTTTTAGGTCAATCAAAAAAGATTTAGCGATGGCACACAGCGCTTGAAGTTTTTTTTTTATGTATTTTATATGTTGTATGAGAAAAGAAAACCATTTTTCGTAGAAAAGGTATAAAATTCTTGAATTTTTTATTTATCTGCATACATATATCTAGGAAAGGCGAAGAATCCGAGTTTTTTTTCAAAATAAGGGCCACCCCAATGTATATACGTGCAAGCAAAAAATCTTACCTGCACTAGAATGCAAGCGCATTTTAAGGTTGTAGACTTTTTTCTGGTATGCACTTTATAGTTTAATTTAAAGATTTGGAGCGAAAAGAGTACAAAATGAAAATGTTTGCAAAATATTAGATAAATATCAATTATTAAATTATGGCAATTCGGTAACTGAGATATGTATCACAATTTGGGTGTCAGACGAAAGTGATTTAAAAAGGGTTAAGTTTGAAAATTTTGAATAATTTAATTAAACTATAAATAAGCGATATACAATTTTAAGATGTGGATGGCAAACAAAATTGTATTAAAATATTTTTATTTTGAACATTTGGTATATTTTTTCAGGTATATGAAGAGGTTTGCCGCCGCTTCAAAACTGAATTTCATATTTTTTATTGAGTTAATTGAACAACCAAAAGATAGGTATCAACCGAAATGAGAAACTTTATATGCGAGCTATATATATGAGGGTTGCCACATGTTTAAAAAATGAAATTCAATTTGAATTGCGGCAATTATTTAGGTGGTTTCAGGCGAATGAGATTTACGAATTTTTCAGTTTGAAAACATTTTTAAGAGGGGTGCCACCTTTTTGAAAATTCGAATATAATGAAATTATGCAAAAGCTATATGAAAAATTAAAGTATTAGTGACAAACAATTGGGTGCTAAGAAATTTTTAATTTTAACATTTAGTATATTATCGAGGTATTTTAGGAGAGTTGCCAACGCTGTAAATTTAGTTAAATTCACATTATTTAATAAATTAGGTGAATTATTAAAGGGTGTGTATTAATCAAAATGGGGTTGGAATGGCTTTATTTTCAAAACTATATTTAGTAGGGTTGCCACATATTTTAAAAATTAAATTCAATTTGAATTGCGGCAATTAGCTAATTGAATTATGTACATATATATTTATCAAAATATTGGTGTCAGATAACTGAGGTTTAAGAATGTTTCGGTTTGAAAACATTTTTAAGAGGGTTGCCACCTGTTTGAAAGTCGAATTAAATTAAATTATGCAACATAGCTTTTGAAACATTAAAGTGTCGGTGACAAACGAATGAGTGGTAGGAAATTTTTAATTTTAACATTTAGAATATTTTCGAGGTATTTTAGAAACGTTGCCAACGCTGTAAATTTAGTTAAATTCACATTATTTAATAAATTAGGTGAATTATTAAATGGTGTGTATTAATCAAAATGGGGTTGGAATGGCTTTATTTTCAAAACTATATTTAGTAGGGTTGCCACATATTTTAAAAATCTAATTCAACTTAATTCATCAGTTAATTTAAATATTTATCGTAATGTCAGACGAATGAGATTTAAAGTTAGAGTTTTGTTTGAAAACACTTTTGAAAAGGGTTGCCACCTGTTCGGAGGATCGACTTAGTTAACTTTTACACAAGATATGTATGTATTTTTATGATATATTTAAATGTGAATATCAAACGAAGGAGTTTTATTCAGGTTTTAATTTGAAAACACTTTTTATAAGGGTTGCCGCCTATTCGAAAATTTATATCTTTCTAAGCGCGGTTCTTTCGTATTTCAAAAATCATATGTCAATGAGGCTTTCCACCTGCTTAATATGTTAGATTAAATTTTGGCGTTTTTGCTCTCAATTAAAACAGGACTGACATTTTTGATCCTATAAAAACTGTGCATACAATGTTAGTTATTTAAACAGGACAAAAAAAACATGAATTCGTAGGCCTTTAGTAACTGGCCATAATACTTAGGTATTAAACTTCATATTAAAACTGACACTAATATGTCTATCTGGACAAAATCTTTGGCTTTTACTTGTATTAAAGTATAATGAAAATAAAGAATAAATCCATGCCCACCGCCAGGCTTAATTGTATTGTCTTAAACGAGTTTCTTAGCGTACAGCCTCCAGTAAACAAAACCAATCTACTAACTATCGCTGGCAATTACCATCAACACCTCGACGAAGCAAACAAGCAACGAAGCAACTTTCTTAACAAGCTGCTTAACTTATATTAGTGGAAAAAGACAATAGCGGTTTAAAAAAAAAAAAAGAACGAAGCAGTTGAAGAATTTTCGCTTCGAAGATGTTGCCGGTGCCTCCACATGAGTATACATTTTTAACATATTTACAGTTCACATCTACCAACTACAACTTGTGAAATAGTGATATATGAGACACTGTAAAAGAATGCCGGTGCTTACACACACGCGGTAATGAACAAAACAGCACACATACTCGTACATACATACCTAGATACTTACCAATGTTGATGCAGGTGCCAAAACAAGGCATAATGAGAGAAGCCATATGAGGCTGAGCCGAGGCAATAGAATTACTACTCTGTTTACGGGGCAAGTGTTTACACTGCGTATACGTAATTAATTAAGGCGTTTCTTTGCAAACTCAACTTGGTTGCATTACTTAAAAGTTTTCCAAGAAGAAACTCATAGGCGTATATATATTGCGTTGCAAGCACTGCAGGTATATCGTGACATGTACATATGTACATACATACACATATGGCTGCATTGTTATGAATTGTTCGCATATTTAAACTAACATACAGATATGCATACATATATGTACCTGCAAGTGTATACTGTAGTAAAAGTTAAAGAAGCCTCTAGGTGAAATTTGTATCTGAAAATTTTTGAGTTAATTGTGAAGTGCAATTTTTTAATAATTTTTTATTATAATTTTTTTTTTTTCTTAACAGTTCATATAAATTTCTATGAAATCTTATAAAAACATGCAAAATTATAATTAATCGCAAACAAAAGAGAAACTTCAACTCAAGAATTTCACTGCTTTTGTAGAAGTAAACTTGAGTTGGCTACAAAAGGTGTGTAAGTGCGAGTACTATTCTAGAACATGGGAAAATGTGTGTGTGGGGGCAGGTTGAATTTTTAAGAAAAAGATAAGTTCAGAAATGTATTCTTTATACCAAAAAACACTTTGTTGCACGTTTTTATACAAAATTTAAGCACTTTTTTGCAACAAAATGCTATTTTCGCAATTTGACAAAGTCCAAAAGTATTTTAGAATCATGATTCCTTTCGTAAATTTGCTTAGAATTACACGTAGAATCCTTCCGTGCTACACGCGCATAGTCGAAAAAATCTCCCATACAAATCGACCGTACCAAAAAACAAAGTTCGGCGTACCCCTTCGAATCTAAAACATTATTGCAAATTGTTTCGAAAAAAAAATTTATTTTCTTTCCTTTTCACATTTTTTCCGAAAATGAATTGGAACCGAAAACAAGCAACAAACACAGCGGAAATATCGCAAAAAAAATTAACGCGACAAGGACAAGGACAAGGACAAGGACAAGGACAAGGACAAGGACAAGGACAAGGACAA
>NW_016157133.1:428102-435991 GCF_001687245.7 Rhagoletis zephyria | reverse complement strand
AAGACAAAGACAAAGACAAAGACAAAGAAAAAGACAAAGATAAAGACAAAGACAAAGACAAAAATCAATCAAATCAGTTAAAGCCTTCTTTATTTAAACGTTTATTTAATACATACAGACATAAATATTGTCAAAGACCAAATTTATCATTGAAAGATTTTCAAAAATTGGTTAGTATGCTATACATTTAAACAAAACCAATATGTCTTCTAGAACAATGTTGCTTTCAGCTAAAAACAAACTACAAAAAAAAAAACCTGCACACATCCAAGTATATTCTTAACACTCTTTATTACACTTGCTGATCATCCGAAAGCACAACACATTTTATTGCAGCAATTACAGCCGCTATTAGCTTTTAACGTCGACTAAGCTTTCTTCGTTTTAATTTATGGTAACCTGTTATTTTTTTCTCCTTCAATTCCGTAGCCAACTAATACCATGTAAGTAAGTACTAATGCGCCAGCTTTACACTCATTTTGCCGTTACTTATTGCTCAAATACATATATAAATTTTCAAATATACGTTTTTTCCTTCTTTTCGAGCGGGATACCGCTTTTAAGTGCTGCTGGTTTTGTGTTAAAAATTTTCACTTTAGCCTGTCAGAACATATGTTGCGCGGCGCAAATTTATCGCTTCCTCCTGCTTAGTTCACTTGTCGTCGTCCATTAGCGTTTTGGAGCAGAAATCTTGGTTAGTAACAAAGTGCGGAAAAGAAAAATTACCAGCGAAAGTGCAGCAGCAATAGCAAAGCACACATGTGGTGGCATATGGCTGTGGCGAGCAGGTCAAGCTGGCTGAGGGCATTTGTATGAACTGACATATGTATATACATTTACAAATATTGGCGGAAGCGGCAAGCGAAAAAGTGCAGTTTACAAAAAATGTTACTGCTCTCAGCCAAAGCGGTACAAAGGGGAAGAATTAGGCGGCATACAGCGGCATTTTGAACACTCGTTAGCACTTTTTCAAGATATGGGTTTTTTTTATTATTATTGTTGGAAAGCATAATACAAAATGTGAAAATTTTTCCGGCATGCACACATGTGCAAGTGGTGAATGTAAGTGTTTTGGGTGAGTTTTGTAAATTGCTGCACGCCATTAACTCAATGCTCCAAATTTTATCTGACTGAAGGACAACAGATGTACATTTATGTATGCAAGTAAGCTTTCTTTTTGACTAGAATATCGAGCATTACTACCCATTAGGAGTATTTGTATTAGTGGTTTCAAATAGGTAAACTAAGTTTTGTATTTAGCTACTCCCCATTCGTCTAGTTTGTAATCTTATTTTGAGATAATTTCGGTCCTGCCACCGATTGTGAATATTGCTTTATGTAGTACTCCTTATTTGACACTAGAACCGCTTTTCGGTTTTGGCCGAATCCAAAAAACTTCACCAATTGCCCCTCTCCTGTGCCTTTCATTCTACCACAGGGGTTGCTTTTTGGGCTTCGGCAGGTTGCTTCGGCACTGAAAGCAGCATTACAGGCATTTGGCACAAAGTTCCTGCTTTATAAATTTAAGACGATGACTCCAGCTGAACCAGAGAAGCAGCATTTCAGAGACTCGCTTCTTCAGGTCATAATGATTAGCAGGACTTATATCGAGAAGCGCAGTATAATTTTATTTTTTTTATTTTTCCCAGGAGCATGATCAGAGGTGAGCTTAAAGCTAATGATGGTTGGGAAATGAGTGCTTTTTTGATACCTACCAATCAATTTTTTATCTGGTCAGAAAAACTGCTCGATACGAAAGTGATGTCCAGCACTTCTCTTTTGACAGAGAAGAATTCTTAAAAATCAACGGTGTTTTGCAGCCATCTGAAACTTGCACTTTATTATGAGTCAAGTTTTGTTAAGTAGGCCAACCAAAATTGACTTTTCGATTTTTTTATATTTCTTTGACCGATTTTGAAAGTTAACATTTTTTGACGAGTTATTTGTAAGCAAATCTTTATGCAGGCTTTTACACTTTTTGAAATATTTCAGCAACAAAGTAAAGTGGTCAGTTTGTAAAAGTTTGATTCTTGCTTTTAAAATTTTTTTTTTTTATTCAATTGAATTTTTGTATCAACTTCTCATATACCTAGGAAAAGAATTCAAAAAAATAAAAAAAAATCAATCTTAAGTATCAAATCAAGAATTATCAAATTATTATTCTTTTTTTGCTTTTCAGTTCATTTTTATTATATTTCTTTAACTTGGCTCATTTTTTTTTGTAAAAATCTTTAAGTAAATTAAAGGTACAGTAATTTTTTTATGAAAGTAAAGTTTAATGTTTAATGCAAATAATGCTTTTTGAATTATTTTCCTAGGTCATAATAAATGATTGTTTATGGCACCAGTGTATGTATGTGCACATAATAATTAAGGTAACTGATAGGGTAAGAAAATTTATTGAAATTTTTCAATAACAATCGAAATTTACCTTGTCATCAAAAAATTTTGTTATCGAAATTTATCGAGTGATCGGAATTTATTATTACCGAAATCTATCGGGTTATCCATATTTATTGCGTTACTGGAATATATCGAGATATTCCAATCGATAAATGTTTTTTGAGTTATCGAAATTTATCGAGACACGTAAACTTATTTATCGAAATTTTCCTATACCTATTGAGTTATAAAAAATTATCAGATTATCGAAATTTTTTATATAGAAATTTATTGATATCGAATTTTATCGTGAAGAAAGTTATCATAATGTATGCAGTTTTAACTTATCGAACTTTCGATAATTATTTTTTTAATTTGTTGGTAGTTACAGAAAATTTTCGGTTAATCAAATCGAAGTTTAAGGGATTTTCAAAGTTTATCAAATTATCAAAATTTCTAGTGTTATGTGTATAGGTAAGTTATAACTACTTATAGATCTATATAATTTTAGCAAGTTATCAGAGTGTATCGAGTTATCGAAATTTGACAGTAGATCGAAATTTATAGAGATATAAATCTTAACCCAGTTATCGAAATTTATAGTTATCTATATATATATATATCTACATATGGAAACATTTTTTAATTATCGAAACTTACCGAGTTCTGGAAACGCTTACTTATAGTAGTTTATCGATATTTGTCGAATTTTATGGAGTTATCGAATTTTAAGGAGTTATAGGGAATCAGTATTTTTCATAGATCTCAGCCATTAAACTGTAATGCAAATAAATTGTGCGCAAAACGCTTAAAAGTCGGTCGAATTTACTGATTCCCGTGTAGAGATTACTTTAGTAAATCTTCCTTAAGCTTTATGAAAAAAAAAAGTAATAGGAAAAAAAATGCATTGAATCCAAAGCAAACACATAAGTTCACTCAAAGTTGCAATTGAGGCAAACAAATTGTCAGATACTAAAATTAAATGCAGCTGCTTGAAATGCCAACAGCAACATTGAGTAAATCAATAAAAACAATAGCAGCGGCAAAAATAAACTAAAATACACACAAGCCAAAAAAAAGAAGCAATTTCAATAACAATACCAAAAACACTTAGCCACACAAGCTGGAGTGTACTGGCACAAATGTATAATGAAATGCAAGTCAGACAGCAGCAGCAGTGGTAGCAGCGTAGCGCAGTGGCAATACTGCATACAAAAGAGCAATCTGTAAGTCAAATTGTGACATTGACAATTGACTATGACCAGAGTGGTACTATGGCGTTGACAGTAGCGATGGATTGGAAAAACAAAAAAAAATTTAATTGACATTACTAGGAATAAGGATAAAGGGAAAATGTCACGGAAGCCGCTCTTGCTTCACTAGTTACCAGGACCCAAAAACTGTGGTTTTGATGTGAAGCCAGCTGGTCATTTTTATACCCGAGCGCACTTGTGCACAAGGGTATTATAACTTTGTTCACATAACGGTTGTTTTTAACAGGCAAAACGAATCGAGATAGATATAGACAAATGTATACATAAATGATCAGAATGAAAAGAGAAATCGATTAAGCGGTGACTGACTGTCCGTCCGTCTGTGCACACGATAACTGGAGTAAAAATTGAGATATCTCAACAAAACTTGGTAAGTGAACTTCTTTTGGGCGTAGGACGGATGGTATTGAAAATGGGTGAAATCGGACAATAACCACGCCTACCTCCCATATAACGGTAATTTTAAGAAATACGAAAACTGCGATATTTTAGTAACTACTGAAGATAATTCACTCAAAATTGATATTTACAATGAGTTTTAGACGAAAAATAAGAATATTACAAAATTTTGGCAAATGGGCGTAGCCACGCCCACTTATGGTTACATGTGTATATCTTGGTAACCGCTACACCAATTTCTTCCAAACTTGGCACAGTTGTTGGTCCTGGTACAGCATACCAACTGGCCGAAAATTTCTAAAATCGGACAATAACCACGCCCACATCCCATATAACGGTAATTTCGAGAAATACAAAATCTTCGATAAATCAGTAAATATTGAAGCTAATTTATTCAAAATTGATGATTGCAACAATTCTTTACCAAGAAATACGTTTATGACAAAATTTTGGAAAATGGGCGTAGCACCGCCCACTTGTGATCACATATATGTATCTCGCTAACCGTTCTAGCAATTTGTACCAAGCTCGGTATGGTTATTGTGCTTGCCACATAAAAGCAAACCGTTGAAAATTGTTGAAATCGGACTAAAATTGAGGCCGCTTTTCATATAACGGTAAATTTCAGAAATGCTTGAAATTTCAATATTTCGTAATTTAAGGACGCTAATTTACTTAAAATGTATACACCCCGGCTTATCAAGTAGCGGTAGCTTTCGGAAAGTTGGAAAACATATATTTAATACTTGCGCCGGGTATTTAATGTTCGGCTGCGCCCGAACTCAGACTTTCTTACTTGTTTCTCCTAGACTCGTGGTTTCAATACTAAATTTACAAATTAGAATACAGCCAAAAATCTAGATCTATTTCCCGGAAGTAAAGTGCTGTAAAATGATGCTACAACACAACTTATTAAGAAAGCCACAACGGCGCTTTTCACCTATGAATAGCCAATGTACGTCCGATCGTGCCCTACAGCACCCAAGTCTGGGTCAGTCTAGTTCTTATAAATGAACGTCTGAGTTTTCTCTGACAGTCAAGCAGCTCTCAAAGCGCGCTAGACTCATGCGTGGAAAACATAAAAAAAAATACAACTCAACTAGGTATCCATTTTCTCAAGAATCCTTACAGGTTACTGTCAAATAACATCCCGCCCTCTACGGCTAAACGGAGCCTACTTCGATGAGAATGAAGTCAACATGCAGACGAGTCTCTGATTAAGACTGAGTTTAGTAAACTGCAAGGTTTACGTGGTTACGAGGCATTTACACGTTTAGATAAATAGCCCTATTGAAATATTTTCGATCGAATTTCCTTTTATTTTTTTAGTAATTTTCTGCATTGGAAAATTGTCCAGTATTCAGATATAAAATTGAGAAAAATATTTAGAATTTCTATATTTTGGTATATAAGCTTTCATTATTCGATTGCAAAAATACGGTTTTATCGTCTAAAAATATTAAAAAAACAACCGGTTGAAAACTCTTTGAAAACAACAACTCATTCAACCTTATTACCAATTTAATTTCGTGGAGAAAAATCTGAAAATTTAAAGTAAGGATTCCAAGAAAATGGCTAAAACCAATCAATAGAAAAGGCTTAGTCTTCCATAAGAACTATTCCATTTCTTATGGACCGACGCCCTTATTATGAAAACGATCCAATGAGGCAACTGATGCTTTATACGGTGTTTATATAAGGCGGTTTAACAGACAACTTTAAAGGCGATTAGTTGAATCAAAAGTTGGCTGCCCCCAACTTCATTGGGAGCGATTAGTTGAAAGGCCGATCCAACCAGGCGATTGTTGCTTTCAACGAAAAGTTGCCTGTAAAATCGCCCCATGTGAATACCTTTTTACCAACGTGAAGATCTCTGTAGAAAAACACACAAAGTGGACGAAATGGATCCATTCTGACGAGCCTAGTTATAACAAATCCTAGCAAGTCCTAATTTTCTTAACCTAATCTATATTGCCACTTTTCTTCTGTGAGCCACTGAAGTAGCAAACGAGGCTTGAAAATCACCAAAAAATTGCCAATCGGAGGAATGAAAAACTGTAATTGAGTGCACGCTTGCAAAGAAGAAAATTAATGAATAAATTTGTTCTTTGCTTCTGGCGAAAAACAGACTTGAATGGCAAAGCAATATAACAACCAAATGAACAGTAGATTTGACAAAAAAAAAATATAATAAAAATAGAATTAATGTAAAAACAGTTGCTAAAACGAGTAAAAATAACCAACCAGCTGTCAGCGCAAAAAAAAGTGGGGAAAAGCAGCAATGAAGCGAACCAGAAGACAGCGATCAACTTGAAAACTTAATGCAATCAACGACGAAAGCCAATTTTTCGTCTTCACTGCCGAGTAAGAAAGAAATAAAAGCAGTGATAAATGAGAAGAAAATGCTCAACAAATTAAAATGAAAATGGCTGAGCAATACAAAAGATGGTTACAGCGATGTGTTTGTATGTACATATATAACTACTATCTGTAATTTGTACAATTGACAAATCATTGCTGTAAAAACAATAAGAAGTACAAACAGCAGCAGAAGAAGAATATCGACATTGGCAATCATAAAATGTCAAGTGTAGCAACGAAAAACAAAAACCAAAAAATGCCAAAAACTTTGGCCATGACAAATGCTCATAGAAACAAATAAATTTTTGGTGAGTGCATTTCATTTTGCGACTTCTTTGAACTATGGGGAATAAGAAAATCGTAGTTACAGTGGTGCGACGCGCATCAAAAAGTCATCGAAAGAAGGCTTGAATACCAGGTACTCATGAAATTTTATGTGTTTCAATGAGCGTACGGCTTGGCAACAAATTAGGCGATTTAGTTACATACATAAATAGTAGGTTAGGTAAGAATTTAAACATTAATTTGATAGCATTTTATTAATTTTGTCGTGACTAGTATTCGAATTTTTCATAACCACTTCGAATATAGTTCAGAACTATTTCACTTCATGACAATTCTGGAATTAGTTCGGGATAGTTCGAAACTAGCCATGGCATTATCTTGAAATAGTTCCGCAATTGTCGTGAAGTGGCTCAGAAAAAGTCGCATACTTGTCCCGAAGCTATATCGAACAAGTCTTGAAACGCTCCTGTATGTTCCCTGAGTAGTAATCCTTTAATTGTCCCGAACTAATCCTGAAATGTTAATGAAATAGTACCGAAATGGTCTTTAAATAGTCGTGAACCAGTCCCCAAACGGTCCCTAAATAGTCCTGTACTCGGCTCAAAATTATCCCGAACTAGCCACGAACTACTCCTGTATTAGTCCTGAACCAGACGCGAAATGGTCAAGAACTAAGTAGTCACAAATTAGCCCTAAACTAGTCGAAAACTAGTCCCGAAATGGTCCTGAATATTTTTTTATTTATTTATTTATTTATTTATTGACAGTCTTTAAGACC
Source organism: Rhagoletis zephyria (assembly GCF_001687245.7). Taxonomy (NCBI): domain Eukaryota; kingdom Metazoa; phylum Arthropoda; class Insecta; order Diptera; family Tephritidae; genus Rhagoletis; species Rhagoletis zephyria. Next base: position 428,512 of record NW_016157133.1, on the reverse strand, counting down.
TATAAAAAATCTTGTCAATTACATTATAAACTTATTTAATTTAATTGATTGCTCTTCTACTAATACTATACATTAACATTTTTCTTATTTTCTTTACTAATTTTTACTTATTTTCAAATACATACTTTATAAATTTATACATATTAATTTATTGTACAATTAATTAATTAATTATACGTACATTATAGCCTCGGGTTGGATAGCTGGCGAGGCCTAGTCTCCAGTCTATCTTTATGTTCAGCAGGCGGAAAGGCCTAGTTTCCGCTCTGCGTCAATAAAGGCGTTTACCATGGTCGGAAAGGCCGAGTTTCCGATCCATGTTCTTTTCATAATTATGTTGCTGTGAAACGGGCGGAAAGCTCTAGTTTCCGCTCCGTACTACGAACGAGCTGTTGGACATGGTCGGAAAG
>NW_016157133.1:401746-427731 GCF_001687245.7 Rhagoletis zephyria | reverse complement strand
TCAATTAAGCTATCACAACTATACCGTTCCCAAGAAACTATTTCTGATACCACTCTGAGAGGGATTTGATTTCCTATATTAATATTAAACATTATTGTTTCATGATCAGATATTTTGTGTCGATCAAGCCTCTTACATGCAATATTTTTCACATTTGAATATAGGAGATCAATCTTTGTCTCGGATGCCTCTGCTATTCGGGTATTGAAATCTACAAGTTGGTGCATGGAAATGGAATTAAACAACTCATTCAATTTCACACTGTGTGTCGATACTTTGTTCACATTGATATTAAAATCTCCAACAATTACGTTGTTAGACGTTGTATCACATATGTCCATTACTATTGAATCAAGATAGTTGATAAACTCACTATCACTAGTACTTGGGGAGTGGTATATAACTCCAATTTGCCATTTAACCTCAAGATTTTTTAATTGCACAATAATACACCATAAATTTGTATTCATGGATTTATTATATTTTACCCTAAATTCCAGCGAGTTTTTAATGTACATAACTACACCTCCGGTGTGCCTACTATGTGAATCACATCTAATTGCTGTAAACGATGGTATACCTATTTCAGCATCCCTAATTTGATCTGTTATGCTAGTTTCGGAACAAAGTACAAGAGCTGGGTCAAATAACTCCACTAGTCTGTCGATTTCAAGTTTATTGTGTATTAAGCTATTAACGTTTAAGTATATTACTTTTAAATCTTCTGATTTTTTACTTATAAGACTTGCTAGATTTGGTTGCTAGTAACCCACCCGCTGTTTTTGTATTAGGTCCCGAAGTAATCCCAAACTAGTTTCGAAGGTAGTTGTAAACTAATTCCGAAATGGTCGTAATCTAACGCTGAAAAACTGGCTGGGCCTGGATACTTGGGTCTCCATGGGCACATAAGCTTGCCATACGTATCTCTACTTACTTCAACAATAAAGCCAATTTTTAGCTCTGATGAAGCCTACAGATATCAGCTGAATCCATTTCAGCTAAGCATTCAAAAGAGACTGGAGAAACGAGCATTGATGAGCCTTCGCCAATGCGAGCAAGTGCCATAGGTAATGCTCTAGGCTTTCGATTTCCTCAACATCACGACAGAAACCTACAGCTACAACTTTTCTCCTGCCATTCACCTCTAGATGGGATCCTTGTTTGGAAATAATTTCTCAATCCAGTGGCTAGGACTGTTTATTCCAAGCGCATGAAGTCTGCTGGAAGATCTTCCGAAAACCCTATCACTCCACTTGACCAATTCGTTTAATCTAATTGCATTACAACTTACCTGTAGTTTACTATATAGGTCCGCAGTTAAAAATTAATGGTCTCTAAGGCTTTAGTCGGCGTTGAAGTTAAAGCATCCGCGATCATCATGCATGCCTTTGCTAGTTTTGTTTATTATTCTAGATTTATCCACGGACGATCACCAGACCATGATTCCGTAAAACAGAAAGGGACGCACCACCGCTGTGTACATCCACTTCACAATGTCGGGCCTCAAATCCAATTTTCCACTTAGCGCTGGTTTACAGGCGTACAGAACAATTATAGCCTACTTGCTAAGCTTTTCTGCATTCCGCTTTCAAGTTAGCTTTCTGCCCAGAATACCCAAATATCTCCGAAAAAATCAGGGCAGCACCGTTCAGGCAAACGAGTTGTAGCCGGGCCATTTTCATTTCCTTTGAAAATAGAACCATAACCGTTTTTGCCGAATATATACTCACGCCTGCTTCTCTTGGAACAGGTTTTCACGACCTTGAACTAGATCGCATAGAACTTACAACCAATTGCTTTTCCACGATAGTTGAGTCTACGTAACCGGAACGACCCAACAGAGCAAGTTCATCAGCTTAAGCAATGACCTGTCAACCTGCGCCCTGCAACCGTGATGACAGAGTATTCACCTTCCGATTCAAAAAACAGTTAGAAAATGACACCGCCCTGGTGTGTGCCGCGGTTCTCGTATCCTGTTACGAAAAGTCAATGAAAAGGTTACGGAAAGGCGACAAGCAAATTCTACCGGCGGGTATTCCAGCCCAAGACCATTTAGGGCGTGTAGAACTGCCTCCGGGAAAATATTATAGAAGGCATCATCGATACCCAGGGACATGCCTAATACCAATTTCTGGAATGCTAGTGCCTTTTCAATAGTTGTGCGATACTATGCACACTTATCTCTACAAAGAATGTACTCACTGGAATCTCAAGCATTCCTCTTTGGATGATGTCTAGCCGAAATTTGGCTTCTGCATATACATTGGGTTCGTCGAATTTTTGCCAAGCACTTTCGCAAACGATTACTCTCCGACTGTTCCTCTATGCTATCGCAATAATTATTCCAGAAGTACCTTGGCCTTTCCGAGTTGTCTGTTTAAGATCCACATCAACGCCACCAGTAATGTCAGCCTGTAGATCAGCCCCGGGAAGCATCAGACCGGGCGGGTGTATCCGCGTATACCTACACGCTCTGCTTGAGAAGGTAGCGAAAGCTTCATTCAACTGCACGCACACTACCCAACTTCTGCCGAAGCTGCCCACCTCTGCTGTAGATCAAACGAGTTAAACTCTTGCCCATAGCTGCTACTTTACTATTTATTATTAATTTTTTTTCTGAAGCCAGTGTGAATTACCTGCGAATCTTTCAACAATTTTCATTCGCAATCAGTTTTATGTTATTTTACTATTAAAATATTAATTTTCGTAAAATATTTTAACAAGGAAGATATGTATGTATGTTAGTATTCCACATAACTTGTAACAACTTCCCAGCAAAAAAAAAATAAAGTAACTGTTTTCTTTTGCAAATTTATAGCATATACCAGTTTGTTTTTGTTTCCTGAATTTTTAATATTCTCCATAATTTACAAATTTAAGTGCTACAAAATGCGCTGTCATACGAATTAATTTGTATGCAAGTAAGATATTAAAATTTAATGAGAGTCGATTTTTCTCATAGCGGAGCAACTCATTTTTCTCGCTTTAATGTGTATTTTTCACCAAAAATATATAACAAAAATTGTTTTTGTTATAAAATTGTGCATTAGGGTGGAGCCGAAATAAACAATTTCGCGTTTTTGAATTCGAATAGCGGTGAATCACTGCCTACGGACGTTAATAGAATACCACAATATTTTGACTTATCGGTTAAAACTTTTTTCTAAAAATAATTTTCATAAATTACGCTATTTGTTAAAATTTATAAAAATCTCTAAATTTCAAAAAAGGGACAGAAATTATTACCCGACTTCAAAACAAAATTGTTGAGTATTCTATTGACATCCAAAATGTTTTGTTTCCGCTCCACCCTAATGCATGTACATGCACAAAAACGTTATACTATGTTAACGAAATGATGTTCTGTTATGGTTTGTAGTCATGTTATGATATAAATGTTTTACGTTTAATAACCCAAATATATTTTAAACGTAATTAAAGAAAACAATACAAAATTATGATCGAGAGAAAAAGGACAAGCAGGCAAAGCAACAGTAAATAAAGGTTACTTTTTACAATTGGTACTGTTAATGCAATAAATTTCGTATCATTATTGCGAATATATAATTAGAAACCTCTTTTATCGTAGAAACTAAGTTCTTCATGTCCTAAAAAAATATTTTTTTTTATTTTAAGTAGAAGCATCGCTTATAGTGTAATATTATTATTTTTTCAGGGATGTGCGATTAAACAATTAATCGAACAGGCTGATTAGCCGAAACCTGATTAATTAATTAATCATAGAATTTTTGAATAATCAATGTGACTAATTTCTCAATTAATTACATTTTGTTTAATCACAATTTTATTAATCAGAAAATTGGTTAATCCTATCCTGATTAATCAGAAATCTGAATCATTGCTGCTCTATATTTTATTAACAGAACCCAATATATAAACATACATATGTATGCTGCACGTTTTTCTTTTCAAGGAGCAACAACGTACTCGCTTGGCATTTTATTTTTGCTAATAAGAAAAATATTAGGTTTATTATATTACAAAAAAAAAAGAATCATTTGCTCTTAAATAAACTCATAAGAAGTAAAAAAATTTACTCAGATTTCAATCAATTGTTTATGAGTAAACAGTTTTTACTCAAAATCTGATTAGTCATGATTTTTGATTAATCAGGATTATAATTAGTTAAAAAATAATTCAATCGATTAATCGCACATCCCTCTTATTTTTCATTGATAATAAAAGAAGCCCCGATATTTATTTAACTTTCAAGATTTAATCGGAATTTTTAAGGGACTGTCCGGAATTTTTATCGAGTCTTTGCGGAATTCCCCGTGTTTCACTTTTTGAAGGTTTTCAAAAATTATGGGACTTTTTCACCTTTTTCTGGATTTTTTAAGGGACTTGGGGATTCTTAGCATTTTTACTTTTCAAAAGTTTTCGGGAGCTTTTGGAATTTTCCCAGAACTTTTTAGGATAGGATCCATAAAAATAATAATATTAACTACGGATAGCCATGCTGGGTATTTATGTGATACACATACATACATACATACATTCCAACTACCATCAGTTATTGGAAATCCTACGATGTACAAAGTACTTGTCATTTTCTGTGATAATATCCATAAGTTGCCCAAATTATTTAAGCCTATAGCCATTCTGCAAGTATTTTAAGAAAAAATAAATAAATGTAACAAAATAATATCGTCATTTTTTTTTTGCCCCAATATGATATCTTATAGCTGATATATGTAGCAAAGGCACAGAGCAAAGACTTATGCGTTCTACTTTCGATAATGTGTTAAGCTTTTAAGAAAGTACTTCGACATGCAGCATTACTTAAGATATACGAGGATGCGATTACCAATGGAAAAGTGCAAATGAAACAGGCAAAGGTGAAGTGCGTGGGGAAAAAAGGTTGACAATCAAGCGAAAAAAAACAAAGTGCTTACTCAAATACATACGCGCACCAATGTGAAAAGCAAACTATATAGTGTGTATGTATGTATAGTGCTTATGTCTGTGTGTATATCAGTTTTATGCAACGCAGCTGTCATACGCAAACATCTTCTGCGTAAACGCCATCAACGGTGTCAACGTCAGCCGGCAAAAGCAACAGCAGGAGCAACTCTACACTGTCACCGACACAGGCGGCGCAGAGGCGGACATCAACGACAACACCGGCAATTGCACTCTCTGATATGGATTTCAACGCCAACGCACCTGTGAAATAAATTAATGAATTTATTACGTGTCGTTATGTATTTGTGGCAGCTCATCTTTGGCAATAAGCCTGGTCTACCACACGCACATACACCCCCCCTCCCCAAAACCGCCCACATACAAACATAGATACAACACTACTACTAAGAGTATGAAAGTAGTGTATGGATGTGAGCTTTTACTGCTTACATAAGTGTGTATGTAGTTCAACTTTCCTACATTCTGCATTGCCTTCATCTTGCAACTTCACGTAATTTCTCATGTTTTGGTTGTTGCTGGCTTTTTCTGTTTTTACTTTTTTTTTGGGTTTCTCTTTCCGTTCATTTACTGCATTTCTCGTTAGGCTCCGTGTACTGGCTGTAAATCCTGTGATGCCGCAAGGTGTCGGCATCGTGGGAATTTCACGATTTATTTGTTAATAAACAAATCAACACCAAAGTTGCCGCTACAACACAAAATGAGTACAACAACAGTGGTAAAGGAAAAAGTATAAAGAAACGGTGTGGCTACATGCGACCACATCAATGAGTTTTGAAAGGAATATAACAACAAAACGTACGCCAAATATCATCACAATATGTTTTTTCTTCTTTTTATGTTGTTGTTGTTGTTGTTTGAACTGTTGTAAAAGTAGTCGTAAAAAATTTTACTACACAAAAACAATAATACATACATACATGCGTATTTACCTACAGATATGTACATACGTGCAAAACACATACGAGGTTGGCTGTTTATGCGAGTAGATGAACCGAAGAAGGCTAAAGTTCTACACACACAATCATATGCAGCTGAATAAAGAGTGATCCAAAAGGCCGTTGTCAAAAACCCAAAATAAATTAGACAAAAATAAATAAAAATGTTTTCGATTAATTTCTAGTTTATCCAGCTTGCTCTTAGCCTTATAGCCTATTTCCACCAAAAGCATAACTGCAGTTATGAGATCAGGTATGATGCCAGAATTTTCACATTGGGTGATTGGTAGTGTTAATTTCTTGCTTTTTTCCTTTTCACTTTCGTTTTCTTGTACTTAACATAAACAATTACCCCCTTGAAGTTGTAATGTCCATTTTTCAATAGTAATAAACTGCTGTTAAGGCTTGCTGGAAATGAACAATTATGACCCAAAATTTATTTTACGTCTCTCGGCGCTTTTTGACTCATTTTAGCGTCCCCACAATGAATTGAATTCTTGTTTTCGTACGAATCGAAGATTTATTTTTTGTTTAAAAGATGGTAGGAAAATTCAATGATTAGTATGAGGACAAGAATACACTCCATTATGTCGATAGTAAAGTAGCATGAAAGGCCTTAGACTCATTAAGAACGACATCAAGGCTTATTGACAGTTGTAAAACTCTTTTGTACCGCCTAGGAGTCCATCAATCAGGAGGAACTCCGAAAAACTCCTTGAAATTAGCCGCGAGGATCTTAGAACACTTACGGGCTACCTCACAGGACAATGCAAGTTAAAGTAATATTTTCATAAAATGCGGCTTTCTGTAGAGACGTACTGCGGGTTTCCCACGTATTCTGAGTCGTAGACTGATACACCTAGGGAAGGATTATCTTCTCGATCCAAAGTTTGGAACATGGCAACCTAAAATGTGTTTAGATTCTCAAATAGCCTAAGATCGGAGTGACTAAAATTTGGGTTAGCAATTACTAAATTTTAGGTCACAGCGCGAGTATATCCAACGTAATATTAGTTATATTAGTTTTTGTCTCTGTCTTTGTTTTTGTCATTATGTCTTTATCTTTTACCTCTTAATACTTTTATTTTTATCTTTAACTTTACCTCTGTCTTTATCTTAACTTTTATCTTAATCTTCGGATTGATAGGTTCGTCGGTCCGCTTTTTGTGTTCTTTTTTATATGTTTTTGAGGTTAGGTTCGTATGGGTCGTATGCTTTGAAATAAAGTGATTACGCCCAATTTGTAGGGGTTCACACATACGTTATTAAAAATATATGGACACAATTTTGGAGTCATATATTATGTCATAAGTTATGTTTGTATGGGAGGTATGCTTTAAAATAAATGGCTTACGTCCATTTTTTCTTGAGTTCATATACAACGTTATTACAAACATATGGACAATATTTCGGAAATAAAAGCGTTATGTTATAAAAAATCAACGCGAACTCTTAGCCACTTGCAACCCTCACTTTATTACACTAAAATTTACGAGTAGTTATTTATAAAACTGCGTTCCCAAAATTTCTATAAAAACAAAAAAAAATTTATTTTGATGAAAACTTTTTTTTATAATCTTTAAAATGTGTTTTTATTTTTTTTCGTTTTGGTGTAACCCTACAATTGTTTTCATCTAGTTTTAGTCATGTAACATATATAAATTTGAGAATTGATTTTCTTCAAAATTGCTCTTTTTCTGCCATTTGCACTTAAAAATTTAATACAAACAAACAAAAATTCAAAAATCGGGATCAAATGGTCTCTTGCAAATGTTATTAGCATTCATAAAAAAAAAAAATTTTTTTAAAATATATAACATTGAGTGAAACATGAAGGAGCCTGTAAATTTTGGACGCCAAAACACCAGTTTGGAACCACTGTGTAATGGCCGCTTCACTGTCTAAACATATGACTAAGAAAACAATGTTAACCTTTTTCACATTTAATTCTAGCACAAGGCAAGATTGCTAGTACCTTGATCTAAAAACCGCTAAAACAGTTTGTTGCCAGATCCGGCAGTTATTTTATCTAACAGGTAAGGAAGCTCATTAAACCAGGCTTCCAGTTCTAGGATTTTAATTTCAATTTGGCCCATAATCAGTTTTCTCTTAGCACAGGCTTCGGAAGCACGCATCTTTCTAACCTTGGGATTTTTCCCGAAATAGCAGCCGAAGGCTTATTCTTTTTAGAGGTATGTTTTTTTCCGATATCCGCAGTTGCAATACCCTGTTGGTTGATTTTCCTTGAACAAAACTATTAGACAATATTTAAGAAGTTTTCCTAACCACAATCCAGTTTTGCAAACTTTCTGACTGAAGTCATTTCGAACAAAATATAGCTCTCAAATTCAAAGTGTATAAGAGTGTGGACCACCCTGTATAAATAAATATGTGTCAATATACATATATGTAAATTGTTATGTCAAGAAGCTCTAAATACCCATAGCAGGCAATGGAAAAGGAGGCTACGATTTTTTTTCATTTCATTTACAGTATTCTACCACCACTTCTTCTTCTCTTTTCATTCTTTAAAACGAGTATTTGCTGCTACTGCTGCTGCTGCTGCTGTTATGCCCTTTTTAATTCACCCTTCATCATCAAAAAGCGCTTTAGTGCGCGTAATACGAGGATCAGCATTTATGCCTCAATAAGCTGATGATTAATAGGTTTTCAGCGTCTCTTAAGTTGTTCACCAGCGCGAATGGGGAGGGTGGTGTGGTATGGGGAGAACCTTAAAGAAAGCAGCAGCAACGGCGGCACTCATTGTCAGTTGAGTGCTTCGATATCGTTGGCAGCTTTTTGGTAGAGGGTGGGGCACGCTGGGGCTGTAGTGCCGCAGTGTAGGTATGAATTTGTCGACATATTTACATCGTCAACGCCAAATTGAAGTCGTAGAAAAATTATGAGCTCACGACGCGTCGTAAGTATTTATGGAGTTGGTGAGAGCTTGTGTTGATGATTGTTAAAAATTTTCCTCAATTTCATACACATGTATTCCTACATGCATACATATGTAGGAATATGTGTTCTTTTGTGCTCGTGTGAATTGTGTGGCGCTCATGGTAAGTAAACACTTGAAAAAGCACTATAAAATCGGAATGATATGAATACTTTAAAAGCAACGCAGCCAACATAACCTTTCAATGCAGTTGACACTGCTATTGGAAGTACTTGTGTATGAGTATGAGAAAATTTAGAGGAGACTGTCATAAAATGAAGTCATCTTTTTTTTTTCTTTGGAAAAATTAAGAGCGAGTGTAGAATGGCACGATATCGATAACTGTATGCGTAACAAAAAAAAACCCTCGAATGCCTTCATTTAGCATCAGGCAGCTCAACTCAACACAAGAAACTCATCAACATGAACCGTGAAAGCCGTTGACATTGTCCTGTCAAGCGAAAAGTTGAAGCCAAGCACAAAAGCTGTGAGAAGGATTTAAATATCACATAGTTCAGAGATGTTTAGCCCTTAACTTTTTTGCAAGCAATTTCAAAGTATAACGAAATAAGCAGCGCAAAGTAGTTAATTAATGAAACCAAAGGGCGTTTCGATTTCAAGTAAAATAAAAAAATTAAATGCCTGAAAAAATTGTTCCAAAACAATCAGTGCCCAAAAATTACCATTAAATATCAAAATTTTTATTTTTGGATTATTGTAAAATCGCTACTTTTTATTTGTATTTTATCAATCGAATTTAATAGTTATTTTGCGAATTTTTATTTTCATCGATCACTTTTAACGCTTATGATGGAGTTTGCATATTTATGACCGCTTTAATTATATTATGATCGAAAAAATTAAATCAAACAAAAAAAATTTCATCAGGAAAATAACAACTATTTTTTATCAAAAAAAAATCATAAAATAAGGATTATTCTTCACCGAAAAAAATAAAAAGCATCAAATAATCGTTAATCCAGTTTTAATAGTTAAACTATGATTTTAATTATAAACGTCATAACCGTTACAGTCCCTGAAATCAATACATAGACCTGAAGTAAACAGCTACTTTTTTCAGGAAGTTAAAATTACACAAAAAAATTTAGAAACACGTAAGCTTTTGAGTCGTAGATCACGGATCTGTACGCCATTTTTCTAGATATGGTCATTTTCCGATGATTTTTTAATTTTAAATTTGCATTGCGAATGTTCAAACTTTGATATGGAAAATAAATAGTTGTACGAGTGTGGCCATGTACGATATGGCGCATTTCATACCAAAAATCATTGCACATTCTCATTTGATCCTTTAAAAAATTGTTTATTTATTACTTAGTGTACTTAGTGTATCCTCCCAGTCGGCAAAATGGGAAGCTCTTCCAAAAAATTGCCTTTATGCAGTGCTATTCTCATAAAGCCTTATTGGTAAGTTGTATTATTGGAAGATCTTCCACTAGCCGCGGAATTTCTGGGCATAAAATAAATTGTGTTTTCAAAGCAATGGAACTTAATGAAAGGAAACAGCCACAAAAGAAGCTTGTGAAAATGTTCCCCTTCTAACAGGAGCGGGGCCAGGCGTCCTCAAACTGTGTCCATTTAGCATAAAAACTAGGAGTAATAAATGGAGCACGGAAGGATCGCTTCAAGAGATAAGTTTAAATGCTCTCCTATGATGCCAATTTTTTTAACTATGCCTACTGTATTAAGCATATGCATAAACGTTTATCTATATATGTAAGCATTTTCTCTTTGATATCAGCTCCTTTGATTGCAGACACAATATTGACTACTATCTGAGTGCAACTTCAAAACTTCTTTAGACTACTTAACTCGACTTTTCTTTGTTATGCAATGACTTTGAACTTCACTTTAATATGCTGTCTTTTTTTTTATTATATACTACAATTGAGCTCTTTTGCTGTTTAACAGATATTTTCTTATTCTTCCGCACCATCCCACCCACCACACAAATTGGTCGATAATAGGACCGTTGCGATGCCAAATGGAATTATCAATCCGTTATGAGACCACTCGGGTACAAACCATTTTGTTGAAGCTTTGTACTTTGCAAAGCTCTCATTGCCAACGAGATCTCTAAAAGGCTTTGTGAACATGACTAGCCAAAGCGTACATAATCTTCTTCATTGCAATTAATTTCTGATTAAGGACTACATTTTTCGGTCTCCGCTCTTTCAATGGCATAGAAATCAGCTTTAAACACGAGAGTTAACTTGATCTATGCTTGCGAAAAGGAACGTTCCAAGTTGTAAAATAAGGTATGCCCACTTTTTATGTGAACACAGTCATCATTTTAAATGCTAATTGAAGTGAAGCTTCTTCAGCGGCGGTTGGTTGGTTGGTTGGAAGGAAATTGGCAAAATCAACGGAAACTGCACACGGAAATGGTTGGGTATGCACATGGTATTAATTTAATAAAAACGTGCTAACAAAAGGTTAAAGAATAACACTTAAAAAAGACCAATACAAGAATGAAAGTAAAGGTGAGTACATACATAGATAAAGAAAAGGAAAAGGTAAAAATAAAAACAAAAGCCAAGTAGCGTAAAGATAAAGGCAAAAACAAAGATCAAGGTAAATTTAAACACTTTACTTATATAAAGGCCAGGGTTCGTATTTGCACACACATGCTCTGCTCACACACACGCCAGAAACACATTCAACTTGTATTCACTGCTCATACACATGTGTGCGCACAGAAAATTGTGTGCTGTTTGTTATTAAGCACATGCACATGTGTGTGAACCGATTTTTGTACAAATTTCAGCCCATGCACATGCACATAATATATTTTTAAAAGAATTTGTTTATTAATCGTTATTTTTTGAAAGACAATTCAATAAAAAGTGAGATGTTGTTTGTTTTTTATATGACAGAAAACATATTAAAAAATTATTTTAAGATTTGAGATAGAAATCGAAGTGTATAAGTTTCTCTACGCAAAGCACACACATTAATAAAAATAAAGTACACACATGAGCCCGTGCTTTTTACCAAACAGCACACACATGTGATGTGAGCAAGTTTTTAATTTTTTGTATGCACAGCACACGTGTGTGAGCGTAAAATGTTAGGATGTGCTGCGCATGTGTGTGCAAACACGAACCCTGATAAAGGCAAAGGTGAAGGGGACTATGTAGATGACGAAAATGATAAACACAAAAGTAAAAACAAAGATAAATATAAAGAAAAAGATGTGGATGAGGATACGGATAAAAGTAAAGATAAAGAAAGAGGAAGAAAGATTAAAATAAAGGCAACTATAGAGAAAAGGATATATGTAGATAGAGGAATTATACGCAGAGAATCATCTGGGAACTATTTCGGAATTTTAGAGTTTTTCGGTATTCTCGGCACTTATCGATATTTTTATCGAATTTGTTATCGAAATTTTTATCGATTTTGCTATCGATATTTTTGGAAATTATTGATATAATGAACGATACTTTTACCGATTTTGTAATCGACATTTTTTATCGATTTTGTAACCGATACTTTTATCGCGTATTCATCAGTATTTTTATTGATTATTTGTCGATATTTTTTATCGATTTTGTTATCGATATTTTTATCAATTTCCATGTCGATATTTTTACCGATTTGGTTATCGATTTTGTTATAGTTTTAATACAAGTATATATGTAAAAAAATTTCTTGTACTTTCTAATTGATTTCAAATAGTTTTTAGTATGCCTCGGATTTATCCAAAATGTTACACTCGTAGATAAAGCTGAAATATAACAATTTACTTCAACTTTCTCTTAAAATCAGTAAAATACAAATTTAACTCCAAAGTGGCCACCTCATTTCAATGTCAATGCAAATTACCTCGAATTTACTTTTGCAAATAAAATCTATTATGAGTCGATAAAAATAACTAACTAATGAAACTTGGTAAGAATAAACCAAACAAGGCTAGATGGATACAAACAAACTTGAGCCAAAGTGATGGTTGAGTGACAGCTCGTCAGATAAAATGAATCTACGTATGCATGTTTATACATATGTACATATACATACATACAGTGACGAACAGAAGTATTGGCACAGAGATTTTGTCGCAATGTATGCAAAGTTTTTTACAATTTCCTTGTGCTAGTTTTTTATAAAGATATTCTACAAAAAAAATATAAAAATAAAATATCTAAATTTTATGCAAAACTCAGCAAAATTCAACCAGTTATTTGCAAAATTTTTAATCAGCTGTTTAAGAAAAATTCTAAATCTGTAGTTTAGGCCCCATTCAATTTTATTTTATGAATAAAGTTCATATTTTTATGAAAATATGGCGAAAAAAAAAATATAACAAACTTTGTATATCTACATTAGGGTGGTCCAAAAATGCATTTGAAAAATTATAGTCGGAATATTTATGCTCTGGTTCTCTTCAGCAGACTTCCAGTAACAATACCCAATTGTTTATTTAACCATTTCTTCATAGTAACTATATTTTATGGATCCACCAAAAAAATCCATAAAATTCAATGGGGGACCAATAATAATTATTTAGTATTAAAAAACAGGGGTATATACATATTTTTCTCGATATAGAAAAATCCTTGTGCGTGAACGCATTAAAATTCCGACCTTGCTTTTTTGGGCCAACCTAATCCACATTGCAACAAACTCTCTGTGTGTCAATACTTTTGTACATCACAGTATATCGTATTGCCGCACAAATATAAAAGAGACAATGGCAGCAACAATCAGCTATTTTGGCATTTACTCAAGCCACTCTTCGCCTCGGTCACTTTGCCAGCCAGCCAGCCAAAACCCGAATCAAATAACTAAAATCAAGCCAACTTTAACCTTTTACGCCCGACTCACTTCCTGACTTTGAGACGCAATGCTGCTAAAATGTTGCAGCTATTTGTTGCGGGTCACAACAATTGTCATTGCGCGCATTGTTGCTATTGTTATTGCATTTTTGTGCACGATAAATCATTATATGTACCTATTACAAATGTTTGTTTGCTCACCATGTTGTTGTACATATGTACATACATACATACCGTTAGTGATGGTGGTGGTGTAGAAAAAAATTGCTCAACTGCCCTTGTGACATGCGACACACCCAGTGGCCCACGCTATCTCTTGCTGCCGCAGCATTTCATTTTCGATTTTCACACTCCACTTGCATACGTGTGTATGTATGTATGTATGTACATGCATACGAGTATGTATGAATCCGTATGCTGCCTTCGTCCTATCAACTAACAAACCAATCGTTTTATTTCTTTTTTTTTTTTTTGTGAATTCGCTTTCTTTTGCTTTTGTATTCTTGAATGACAAGAATTTTTGAAGCACATTTTCATACATTTAGCTATGTATGTATGTATGTACGTATTTACGCCCTCTTATCTAGTTATAAACAATCACGTAATATTTATAAGCTTACAAACATCCGTTCTTATACAAACATGCTTATGTACATACATATAAACATATACTATACATATACATATATTGTATAGGGGCACTTAAGATTATATGTACATACATAAATATATTGCTATATGTATGTGCGTTGTGGTCATCACCCCATGACTTGACACCTTTTGTTCAGAGCATACATTTACACTGGCATTTGACACTTGCCTGACTTGCGTCGGCGTCCGTCCCTTCCGCACTTTACACATTTTTCTACTGTTTATCGCTTTTACGTTTTTTGTCGCCCTTAACGTATACTTAATCGATTAACACAATACTGTGGGTTATTTAGCCTCCTACACGAGAGCTCACTCTATTATTTGGGTTAGGTTTAAGTGGCGTGCAAATATATTTAGTTCCATACTTACACTCGCATACATACATACATGTGTACGTAACTACATACATTGTGAGCTCGCTATGTGAGTGAGGAGGTTGCATATTCTCACAACCGCCGTACCTTTACAAAGAGAAAAGTGGGCATAAACAAGGTGTCAACCTGCTGAATCACTTGCTATACCAATTGAAATTAAGGCAACCTCTGGGTTTTGACTAGTCTCAACTGAAGGACAGAAGAAGTCGTTAGCGTTGGCCATCACTGGAGCTTAGGTGTAATAGCGCAGCACCCTATGATGGCGGTGCTAAGAGCACGCACCACAGATCTCTTTCGTCTCTTTCACATTCAAACGCGCACACAATGACCTTGATAGTAGGGGAGCCCACGATGCTAAATCGGGATTTACTCGAGCATCTTTTCGGCCTATTGGATTTTGAAGATTATATGAAGAAAAAAGGGAATGTGATGTATTTCCTTCCAGCGGAGGGTGGAGGATCTACAAGCTTCCAAAAATGTAAAAAAAAAAACATTTACATGGATTTACCCGAGCGCCTCAGATATTTACAAGGGATATTAAATGGTCCCGAATGAACCTCTCATTCAATAAACTGATGATTCAGATGTGACGCTAGCTCGTTGCGTCTTCTTGAAGATGCAAAAAAGGAACAGTCCAGCGCCTTCGTCTTGGTCTGCAGGCTGTATCGGAGATACACCCGCTAAATTTAAACGTAGAATACGTGGTATGGTTAAGAGCATATCCAAGTCAAAAACGAAAGCACAAACTAAGAAAAAAATATCGATAACAAAAGCGATAATAAAATCGATAACAAAATCGATAAAAATATCGATAACAAAATCGTTAACTAAATCGATTACAAAATCGATAAAAAATCGATTACAAAATCTATCGAAAAATCGATTACAAAATCGATAACAAAATCGATTCCAAAGTCAATAACAAAATTGATAACAAAATCTATCAAAAAATCCATTACAAAATCGGTAATAAATTCGATAAAAAAATCGATAAAACTATCGATAACAAAAGCGATGGCAATATCGATAGCAAAATCGGTAAAAAAACCGATAAAAATACCGACAACAAAAGCGATAACAATATCTATAGAAAAATCGATAAAAATATTGATGACAAAAGCGACAAAAATATCGATAACAAAAGCGATAACAATATCGATAGCAAAATTGTTAAAACAATCAAGAAAAATATCGATAACAAAACCGATAAATAATCAATAATAAAATCAATAACAGAATCGATTACAAAATCGATAACAAAATCGATAAAAATATCGATCATTATATCGATAAGTTCCGAAAATATCGATAGCAAAATCAATAACAACATCGATACAAATTTCGATAACAAAATCGGTGAAAATATCGGTAACAAAACCGATAAAAATATCGATGGCAAAATCGATTAAAATATCGGCAACAAAATCTATAAAAATATCGATAACAAAATCGATAGCAAAATCGATAACAAAATCGATAAAAATATCGATAACAAAACCAAACAGATCCACATTAACTGAAACTTTCATATGTACGTATATATGCATTTACATATGTACATACGCTGCGATCAAAAGCCGCATTACATACGCATACATACTTTTTGTCTCCTTCCCACACTTCCAACATATGCACGTGTTTGCAAAATGATGACGAGGTGATTTTGTATGGAAAATCATTTATGCCCATATATTTGAATAAAATAAACATATATAGAAGATATCAACCAATACTTCCCATATACCAAACGAAAGGAAAACTCTTGAATTTTTGATTAAAGAAAACAAAAACAAAATCATTCGAGCGGTTTTCGAGCATTTTGGTAATGAAAAAAATTTGCAAATTTTTTCAACAATTTTTTGCCTTAAAATGCTCAATATTTGTTAAATTTATATAAAATTTGTACCCGATAATATTTCTACTGCTCCAAAGAACCTATATCCCGAAAATGAAAGTTATATATGCCAACAATAAGTTGCTAGAGCACTTTAAAGGCTCAAAATTGACCCCAAAATAAGGCAATGTTTACCGTTGTTTTTACGACAGAAACCGAATTGGTTATTTACAAAAATGAATCTGTCGACAGGTTTGGAATTTTATCTTTGAAACGCCACACTTTTCTTTGAAATCGCTTTATTAGTTCTCGTGCAATAAGCGTTTTTGTGAAGCTCTAAAAATTACAACTACAACATTTGAACATAGCCCCCATACCTTAAGGTAAGACGTATTCTACGTCAAAAAAAAATAAAGACGCCATTTGGATTTACTCAAGCGCGTCAGATTTTCATACAGAAGATTCATGGCGTTACTGCAGCAGCCGTCTGCGTTATTTTTTTAGTCATGGCATTTTTTTCTGAATGAGAGCGAAAAGTTGAGTTCAGTTAGTCGCCTAAATGTGTCTCTAAGAGTGAAAGCAGCCATTTTTAAGTAACCTAACCTATGTAATAAGTATAGCGCAAGTCAATATGAACCTTCAACAAAATTTTTTTTCACCCTCTCAACCAAATACGCGTGCTATTTGCTAAATTGATAAATAATTTATTCCCTAATGCACGCAAAGTACTAAAAAATTCAAACTCATTCTTGTCTACGTGGGAGTAAATATATATTGACACTGCACTCGAAATGTATTACACCGATTTTAGGGATTTCAGTAAAGATCAAAATATTCACCCACTTAATGATTGTGCAGCTAAAAGCAGACATCTATTGTATCGAATTCAATATAAGCGTGCTGACATGAACTCTCTCGGCATGTAATCAAGGCTGCTACCCAGCTAGCCAAACAGAGCGCATTCGGAAAAAAGGGTCCGAAATGAGTCTTAAATTCGAGTTTGTTGGGTTTCTCTTTTTTTGTAAGCTACAAAAAATTCACCTTTGTCAAATATGACTCTAAAAAGACTCCTAGAAACGTTCAAATATGACTCTAAAAGAGCTCTGAAATGCACTGAACTCATCGCTTTTGGAGTCTTTTCGGAGTCATTTTTTAGACTCCATTCAGCGTGCCCGCGTAGAACTAAAAATCGCTCATTTAGGGCTCCAAAAAGAGCTCGTTTATAAGGGAAAAGCTTCGATATAAAAAGGTTTATAGCTCAAAAAGAGAG
The DNA here is from genome assembly GCF_001687245.7 of Rhagoletis zephyria. Lineage (NCBI taxonomy): Eukaryota > Metazoa > Arthropoda > Insecta > Diptera > Tephritidae > Rhagoletis > Rhagoletis zephyria. The sequence goes on along the minus strand of NW_016157133.1, from coordinate 409,983 downwards.
TCTTTTATGATCCTTTTGGTTAGCCGGGATAGCTGGTGTTTTATTCATAAATACATACACACGTTGATATATCCACACATTTATAAAACTGTGACAAAAAATAAAATAAAAATAACTGAGACGTCTGACTGACTCACTTAACAGCGACACGTGTATGATAAAAAGATACGACTGAAGTTTTCTCATTTTTTTCATTTCACTCAATAGATGTAATCAATCAAAGTAAAAATGTGTTCATTTGCTCCTTTGTTTATTAGTTTCATATTATTACAACATCAAACTGCTACTTTAATTTGTGTTGACTTAATTTCCAGTAATACATACATATGCAAGAATATGTATTTGTACCTGGGGGAAAAAAAATTTATTTGGCGAGCTTGTTATCAGATTTAAAAGACTATGGAACGATTCTGACTTTGCGTATTGGCGACCATTATGAGACTAGTTTACGACTATTTGAGCACCGTTTTGGGTCTAGTTCCGGTCTAACTCACGAATATTTTAGGAACATTTCGGGCAGTATCCTCAAACATCAGTTTTCAAATTATATAAATAAAGTTATAGAAAAAAAGAGCAATGCTATAGAATCATATAAAAATACTTTGTACTTAGAATTTGCATTTTTTAAACTTATGGAAGATGTATTTAATATTTAATATCCGCAAAGAATTTTATTGAATTTATGTATTTGTTTTAAGGAATAATAAAAACATATTTTAAAATTTAATTGCCAACACACTAACAAATGTGAAAGTATTTAACAGATTAACATTCAAATGTACACAGTTTTTATTGAAAAAGAAAATCATCATTAAAATTTAATTATTTCACAGAACAAACATGATGGCAAAAAAAAAAGTTTCGAATATTTGATTCAAAGTCAATTAAAATCGTTTAAATTGAATTTAATAGAAACTCGAAACAAAACTATGCGAGCAAATTTAGATGCATTCGTGCATAACTATGCACATACATATGTATGTATGTACATGAGGGTGGTCCAAAATAAGTAAATTCGGAACATTAATACGGTTACCCACTAGGATTATTTTATGTCAAAAAAAATATCCGTGTTTTTATTTAATTTTATATCAAAAAATATTTAGAGGTCGCTCAAAGCACTCAAGCCCAAAAAATTAAATGGGGGGACCTATAAAAAATCGTTAGTATTAGAAAATGGTAAAATAAACAGTTGGGTATTATTAGTGGGAGCCTTCTGAAAAGAGACAAAGCTTTCCGAACGAAAAAAATTGATTTTAAAGAATTCTTTGAGCGACCTCCAAATATTTTTTGATCTGGAAATAAAAAACAAGGGTACAATTTTTTTCGATATAGAACAATCCTAGTTGGTGAGAGTATTAAAATTCGAAATTTATTTTTTTCGCATGCATTTTTGGATCACCCTAGTGTGCATACTTATTACTGTATATGAATATTAGGGTGATCGAGCTGATATCAGAAACTGGGTATTTTAAGCGCCGCTGGTTAGGAATTTGTTCTTAGACCGGTTTTCAATTTTAAAAACTGTGTATTTATATACTTCTGCTGGAGAAAGTGCAAGATTTTGTATTGGTCTTGCTCAATTGTTTGCCGTATAATCACATTTTGTTTGCTTCATGAATTTGTAGCCCTAATGAAATCTTTTTTGGTCACCCTAATAAGTACATATAAGCTGCCAAAATTACGCTTGATCTAAAATTGCATTAAATCGAGTCGCATTTACGCTGAAACAAATTAGGATGTGGTGCTGTGTGGGTGCGTATGTACATATCGTTGCCTTAATATAGAAAGGCCCTATCTCACATCGTCGCTGAAATGCACAAAGCCGTAACTAACTAAAATCTTTTATTGCATAAAACGATGTGACGCCACATAATTCGATCAAATGCATCATAATCAATTAAAACGTAAATTTTCGATTTTTAGTTAGTTACGACTTTTTGTAAATCAGCGACGATGTCAGATAGGGCCTTTCTATATTAAGGTAACGATATGTATCTATGTTTGGTCATTTGTGCTATTGATGCAAACCTCAATTGCATATTTAATACATGTCACTATAATGTACATACATATATGCACTAAATAATTACAAACTTTGTTGATACTCAAAGGCAACTGTCGGCCAGCAAGTCGAATGTTTTTTTTTTTCAAACAAAAGGCGTATAGAATCGAATGCAATTGATTTGTATTAAACGAATTTAGTCAATTGCAAAATTAATAATTTAAATGGTACACGAGTCAATAGCAACGCAAATGTATGTGCAGATGTACATATGTACATGCATATGTATACATATAATATGTGATATGCAGTGTTGCCATTTTGATGCTCTTGGAGCTAGATTTAGCTGTTTATTTTTTATATTTAGCTCCGAAAATTGGGCTTTAGCTTCTAGCTCTTTTTTTCGCTCTTTTCAAAATTATCTAGTACTTTTTTAGCTCCAGAAAGTTTTGGTTGTATTTGGTAATATAATAACAGGGTTAGGATTTTAAAGCATCTGCCTATTTTGTCTGCTTAGTCGTATCTGTAAACAAGTTTCATGTCTTCTTTGATTAAAAATTTTAATTTTAAGTTTGCCTTTTTGACTTTAGTGCCTTTTTCTGCCTTTTCTGCATGTTTTGCCTTTTTAATATTTATCTCTTTATAGAAGGTCGCTGTATTGTACCAATCGTGTGACTACAAAATAATTGACGTCCCAATTTTTTTTTGTTTTTTACCAAAAGCCATGCATGAATCTGTGCAAAAGTACCAATCGTGTGGCACTGAATTAAAATGTGTAATATTAAAAAAAAACTCAACAAAATTCCATAGAAATTTCGAGTTTTTTTAATTAGATTTCCTAGAAAGATTCTGGGTATGTAGTTTTGTATCCCATTGAACTCTGGTAGAATAAAGTACGAGTTTCAAATGACTAAAAATTATGCTTGTTTTTTAGAATTTTTCAAAAAGCTCCAAATTTTTACGAAAGTTTTTGATTATTGCAATAAGTTGGAAACTTGGATTTACTAAAGAATGAACTATGTTTTCATAAAAAAATAACCAAAATTAAATAACAACAAAAATAATTTTTTAAATGTTTTTGGCAAAAAGTGGTGCGGCTATAATTTTTTAACCACTATATTAATTTTTTTTTGTATATATTTAATTGGAAATACGAATATTTACATTGTACTAAAAGTATGTATATAATAAAATTAAAAAATAAATGCCTTTTTTGCCTTCTTTTAATTTTTTAGTGCCTTAAAATCTCATTGTAAAAGTGTTGACTAAAATTTCTTTGGCTCTGGTGTTCTCAGGCTATTTTCGATACCTTCATGCTACTATATTTCGATCAATACTTAGAAAAGTTCTATTCCTAATTCAAATGGCGCGTAAGCTAATGGAAATGGGCAAGTAATTCAATTTAGTTTCTACAAGGTGTGCGGGAGCACACAAACTACTATACCTGGCAATAATTGGAGCTCCGATAAGCTCAGTCGGTGTTTTAAAATTTTGCTCTGCATTCAGCTTTATAAAATTCGTTGTGTTTAATAAAATTGCGGAAAATGTTAAAACAACTTTCAACAAAAGCTCAACTTAGAAAAAATGTAGCTTTAGTATAATTTAGCTCTTTTTATGTAGCTCTCTTTTTCGACCGTTTTAGCTCCAAATGAAACTTTTTTCTGGCAACACTGCTAATATGTATATGTATAGATTAAAGTCAGTATGTTTGTAGTTTTGTCGGCATGCAACGCCATTGACTGCGTTTGTTTATGTAAAGTATGTGCTGCAATTAAAATTTCATTTGCTAACGCTTCACTTACAGTTCAAATGCGTCTAAATAAAAACCGATTTTACAAATCAAAAGCCAAAGATTCGCATTTTGTTATTGTATTGACAAAGTAAATGAATACATGTAGCATTTTCAATTTAAATCAGAAAAACATGCAAGGTGAGTGTAAATACGTACTTACGTAGCTGATGAAACAAGTAATTTTTAGCAAAAAAAAACCGACTTCAACTCCCATATAAAAAAAAAATATATATATATGTATATATCTCATGATCCACTGATCGGATCTCAACCAGATTAGTGTGGTACCACCTCTGAGACACTACCTTTCCGATGCAAAAAGAATTGGTTGACGTGGTCCAAAGCTATGCGGTAACATACATAAAAATAAAAATAAAAACAAAAATAAAAAATAAAAATAAAAAAAAAAATAAAAAATATTCCGACGAACTGATAACCTCCGCAAATTTCGAATGGTTCTATTTAACCTTTCCAAATTGCTGAAATATTGACTAGGTGTGTATGTAACTCACACAAATGATCAAACCGAATACGAATTTTGCAATTATATATTTTCCACTTTGTTTCTGATTTGCGTTTATAACTATTGTTGTAGTTGTAATGCGATAATTATACACTTACCAAACATTGAGTACTTACATTAACGTAATTCGCATTCAATTTTGTTTAAAATTTATTTGAAATTTATGGAGTGTAATTATAAATATGTCAAATCCTGCATAATTTTTGGCTATGAGGCTTAATAAATTTTCGAATTACTTGAATTAAGTGTTTATGTGCCTAAATTATCCTTTCACATACATATTTATGTAGTTATGTTGGTACGTATGTATATACATAGATATCAATAACTATTTTAAGTGCTGATTTTCATTCACTAAATTTATGACAGTTCGATAATTGAGTGATAACTGTTTAACGCTGCAATTTTATTTTATTTTTAAAAGGTTTTTCAATGTGCAAGCAGGCAGCTGAATTTCGTAGAGAAATCAAGTTCACGTAGAACTTCCAGAACTTAATCTAGAATATTCAGGTGATCAAATCTACGCTTCTTTCAATTTTGTGCTGCGTGAATTTGTGCAAAGATTTACACAGGCTAGCAGTGTATCCGTACCATATCTTCCACGGAGTCAAACAAACACAGTCGGGTCAGCTAAAAAAAAAAAGCAACTGAACCCACCTCGAGGGTGCGGACTGGTAATGAATACTCTACAGTGTGCAATGCGTTTACAGAACGGATCGATAAGATCAGGGAATTTTTCAGCAAGACCCGCTACTGCTTAATGGCAACACTCTTTGATAACTCCAGTCGGAGTTAACGGACCGTATGGACCGTCTATGGTAACTTACTGACACGAGGTCACCTCAATGTATAATGGTACCCTAAACAAGCTACAAGGCGCTTTCGAGAAGGACTAAGCCTCTTTTTACTCACTGGATCGCTGAAACGAGCCAGCTTGTCTTCGCTACAGCCCGGAGCTGTTTCTAAAGGGGATTTTCTTAAGCAATAACTTGGCGGACGACCGTTAAATTTAGAAGAAATGAACAACAAAACACTGCCGCGGACAAAAAAAAAACATGACGACAAACCTTTCCCTCAAATGCTGCACGGACAAGTGTGGTCTGAGCAGTCTGATCAAGCATATTCTACGACCGTCAAGGGATAGCCCTAACTAATGCATCTACCCCTATCCTTGGTAGGAGAACAGTGGAACCTCGAACTCAAAATTCGCGAAATAAAAAAATCGACGCACGGATATCAAATGGCCCAATTAGAAGAGCTTGGCCAGCATTGGTGATGTTTGGGATGGTTTAAGGGATAAGCATATCGCCAGCAGTTAAATCAGTATCTTAGCGCCTACAACTGCAACAGCTTCTTCGTAACTCATCAAGGCTGAGGAGTCACAGAACAAGAGTAGAAGTGGCTGATTTCTTTCTGGGCGAATACTAAGGACGACGGACTACTCAATATGGTCGACGACGGGAATGAGCTGCTGGAAGGCATGCTGCCCGCCGCCGCAGTGTTGGAATCCAAATACTAAAATAAATCTAAGGGTCAGCCTAGATCTTGTGTTATGGTTAAATGTCAGTATCATATTTTTATGAGGCTAGAAGCGGCTGATAGTAGTGGACAGTTTTCCATCTGAGATAATTTTTCAGCATATAGAATCCAAGATATTTGCACCACAGCCTCGCTAAATCTCTGCAGCATTGGAAAAAATTTGGATATAATTCCATCTCACGTATATCTGTACTGAGTTGCGGGGCACACCGGCGTTGCGGGCAACGAGGAGGTCGAAAGTCTTGCAATAGTAGTCATCCTGTCGGAAAATGTGCTGTTAGAGGAGGTGCCTACTTTGCTCCAAGTGATTAAAAGGGAGCTGGACATGTTCATGATCCAGATGGCACAGCAGACGTGGACCAAAACGTAAGATTACAAAGTATCTAGAGCATGTGGCATACATACATAAGGCTCACGAAGTTTTCTCCTATCCTTCAACAAGGAGAATGCTAGGCTAACAGTTCATTTCCTGTTGGTATCCTACGCCTTAAAACTGCCTCTGACCAAAGATAAAATCTGTAGGAGATACCGAACGAAAGAGAAGACAGTGAAGCATATACTATATGAGTGTCCTGTCCTTAGCAGACTGCGTTTCAGTCGCCTGGAAGCAGCCTCTCTGTTTACCTTTGGAAGCCAATTGCTCCTGACGCTCAGTGATTAACTTTACAATAGGGTCTTAGCTTTTCTGGTAACGCTATGGACCTTAAGGTGTCTACGAAGCCACGCAGGGGCTAGCCAGCTTACCTAAACTAACCCTCATCTCACCATCACCCAAATAGCTCCGATAGTGAGCATCTGGTGTGAGATATAGTCTCGCCTCGAATTGCGCGCATAAAGCTTAGAAAATCCGCTGACCGGTACTAATTTGAAATATCGATGTAAATTCCACTCCTCTTCGTTGTTTCGAAAGCGGCATTCGAATCGCAGTTTGTTTCAAAGGTTTTGGCGCAGGGTCTATAATGGTCTACGATTTTGAAATCCGATCGGTTCATAGGTGTTGCACTTAGGCCTTTTACACAATACATATTAGAAAAGTCCATTAAAACAACATTGAGGAGGCTAATCCCGAGTATTAAGCTAATGAAAAATTGTTTGGGCAGATACAGTAAAAGTTAAAAAATGTCCATCAAAAAGCAAGCAACCTAGCGCTACTGGAAGTTAGAAGATATCAGCGATGAATCTGGAAAGGTTTACAGCGGGGGAAGAGCCCTGGAAACAGATACTGCGAGTTTTTGAGAACAGTCAAGTCACATTTTGGCCAAAACCGATTGGCTAAATTAACTTCTTATAAAGCACTGCAGGTCGAGGCAGATAGAAAAATCATCTGTTCCCTCTACAATAATGACAGCGACTGGTTAAAAGTGACATTAAAGATTTGAAAGTCCGATAAACTTCGCCCTAACCTACGGTGACCATCCGTCCTGTATTATACGGGACAGTCCTGTTTTTTTTACCCTTGTCCTGGTAATTTATTTATTTTATACGGGACGCCAAATGTTCTTTATTTCTTCTAATGTCCTGTATTTGTCCCGTATTCGGTGTTTCGATGCCTTAACAGCTCATTAAAATGGCATACCTACGAACGACTTTTATGTAATGTTGGTATATGATCATACTTTTCTCCATAAACAGTTATTATTTTCTAATCTGAATGCCTGTGATTAGAATCGAGGAAAGTCATTAAAATTGAGTATAATAAATTGCGAGTGGAAAGTGCTGCTAATTTGCGTCTCTTTCAAAAAATTGGTCGAACGTATTTACTGTATATGAAAAAATTCGTAAGACCGTCAACAGAAAAAAATTGCCAAAAATTAATGGTAAGCCTTCGAAATTGCAGTTTATTATACTAAAACTTAACACATTTTTTTAACAAGTTTTACGGGGTAAAAATCTCGAGAAAATTATCCTACAAATTTGTGATGTTACTATAAAGATACTTTTTCAGGGCTAATATATCTAGGATCATTGAAGAAGGCTTTAAGATCTGTAAGCCGTTGAGGAAAAATTTGCAAAATTATTTTTTGTCCCGTATTCGGCTTCCATAAATATGGTCACTGTACCCTAACCGTTACGCCGAACAACTCAATGGGTATGATGCTAACAACGGGATATTAAAGGAAGATAGTGACCAAAAGATCGAACGAAAATTTATAAACATATTGACATGGATTTATCATTACAAAGTTCGAATGCCAATCTAATCGAAAATGTGTGGGTAATAACACTGGACCACAAATTTCAACTTTTTCTCTTTACCAAGATGCCGTTATGAAATTCTTATGTAAAATCACCCCCTGATTCCGAAAATTTTATTTTTTTATTCTATGGTACCGTTTTTGAGATATTTGCAATTTACCGTTTTTGCAAAAAAAAAAAAA
>NW_016157133.1:396626-400711 GCF_001687245.7 Rhagoletis zephyria | reverse complement strand
TTTTTTTGCAAAAACGGTAAATTGCAAATATCTCAAAAACGGTACCATAAAATTAAAAATAACCTTGATTTTCGGAATCAGGGGGTGATTTTACATACGAATTTCATAACGGCGTCTCTGGTAAATTTTGGCCGTCGACCAGTGTAATGAAGATCACAAAATATATACATAAAATAATAAACTAGTCAAAAGGCACACTCAAGTTCCAAGCCAAGACTAATAACGCTGTTGGAATAAATATATGCAAAAAATCATGATAATTAAAAGCATTTTTTTCCAATAGCTAAAAAAAAAAATCGAATGAAGTGCGGGAGCTCATGGCAGCACAAGTTATCAGTTATCAGTTCCACGTGCGCTTATATGAGAAAGTCACACCTATGAACGTGGCAATTGCACTTACACAAGCATCCACACTTTTTCGAACAATAACTCACTGCAAATAACAACAAAAATAGATTTTCGAATTGAATAACAAGCGTCGCCACAACAACAGCTAAACCTGAAAATGTACAAAAATAATTTGTTCCCTGCAGCATTTTTTCGCATTTTTTCACTTCATCATTTAGAGAGAAAGCGTAGCAAATAAAACCATTTTGGATGTGTGTGTGCGTGCGAAAAGTGTGCGCTTTTTCATTATTGCATTAAAATTGCATTCAATGTGAATTTTGTCAGCGCAATGCATGTGTATATTAGGTTTGTTCAAACAAAGCTAAAAATGGTGGCAAATTATTATTAGCCATCTGCCCCGCAGCTGCGAAACCTTTTCTTGCCTTTTTGTTGAAATTTTACTTCATACGGGTCGAACTTTAAAATTTATTAATTTTTGTCTGTTCAAGGCAGAAAAATCACAAATAATGTGCACTGTGGGCCCATAGCCTTTGAAGCACAGAAATAATTCTGCCTCTGTGCCGAGTAACCATCTTTTCAGATGCTCAGACCGCGATAATGAAAAATTTAAGTATAATTTTTTCACTTTTGTTGGTTCCATAAAAAAACTTTAACTTAACAAACAACTCATTAACCCTACATGGTCATACTTATGCCCACTTTGTAGCCCATTAAATTTTAGTACAATAAAGCGCAAGTTTGAAGTAGCTAGAGCTTACCGTTGATTTTTGGCAATTTTTTATTTACGCATTTTCTTCCATGCAAAGTATGTTCGACAAGTTTTTTTGTATGGGGAAAATGAGCAACACATCCCACCAAAATCAGTTGTACGTCCTAGCTACCTTAAAATTTCTCTTTGTTATACTACAATTGAATGGCTTACAAAGCTGCATACTCAGAATGTTGCTATGATATATAAATGTTGATGAAACATTGTAGAATTTTGCAAATTTTTGTACAAAGTTCAAGTCTTACTTGGTTTTTGTAAGATAAATAACATTAAAAAATAATAAATATTAAATAAACGCAAGTGAAATAGTCATGGAATGCTAAAATGTTTTTTTACTATTTATATTTTCACCACTATATGAGTGTATGTATGTTTCTTCGGACTAAAAATCAAATTTTTGCATGAAAAAAAATAAATGTATCCCAATCCCCAAAATTTTTGTGGCAAACTCTGAGCCGCGAGATTCGATAGAAAGCCCTTGAATCTCAGGGTGAAAAGTCTCATCTAGTAACCCTACTACCACTCCCCAGTACTTACTACGTTCTGTGTTTATCAACTCAGTTATCATTAGCTTCGAAGTAGACTAACTGAGTATACAAAATGGTTCCGGTTGATCTCGCAGTAGCCAGCTAGCCAGCACTTCTTGCCTTGTTTTTAGCTGCCAGTAGTTGAACAGTGCCAAAACATTACTTGGCAAGCTTGAGCGTAAAAGTCCTATTTGACAGGTCCGGAGTATATGCGGGGATACCTGAAAAAAATAACTAGATACATACTATACATATAAATACGTCCTTTAGTGCTTACATAATGTTTAATGTGATGCTGGCTAAGACAGCAGCTTTTTACAGCTTTAGCCTGGCAAACCATACAAAGCTCATTGAAGCAGAAAGTTTAAGCCAGGTCTTCTTTTTATGAAAAATGTTTTGTTGTTTAAGCACAAATATGAAGAGGAGTTCATCCCAGAAGCGACCCCGGAAAACATTTGAAGAAATTCTCATTGATCCAGTGTCAGAGTGAGAGTTAACCTTATTGGGACGTATTATGGCAGTGTTTTTTTTCGTCGCTACCCTACCAGTGTAGAGTACGGCATATCAAAAAGAACACTGCAGGGCCACTGGTAAGGATACAGCAAGTGTTCTATTCAGACTGTAATTCCAGCCAAGTCCGCTTTTGAGCTTAATTTGACTTTCTTCGAGTACTTAAGCACTGTCCAATTGAAGGTGATCAAAACAAGGTTTGGATTTCAACATTTAATTTACATTTAATTATGGACAGCCCTATTATCTCCACTATAGATTAACATGTACATATGTATGTATGTATGGGTATTTTTGTTCTTACGTATGTATATCGGTACATATGTATGTATGTATGTATATATATCGTGTAAACAAACAAATACTTTTAAGTGGCGCTTTGTAACTTTTACGATTTTAACTCTTCAGACAATCGATGCAATTGCAATTGTTGCACTGCAATTTCACTTCATTTATTCACTTTCGCAACATATATACATACATATGTATAGGGCTATTCGCGATTCGGTGCATAAGAGCTGACAAATTTATGCAATTGCAGAAATATGCCATGGATTGTGAGCGACCTTTATTAAACTGTCATGGTAAAGCTTTTGCAAAACAATTTTTGTGCATCAGCTTTGGTTTTGTTTATGAATGCAATGCATAGCATTTTTATGCTATGGATTTTCGGTATTGCAAATTTGCCAAGCAATGACAAATGCAAATGCGTGTATTTTGTTTGTGTATTGCAAATAATTTGCAATACAAATTTGCAATGCAATGATGCTAGGCCATTTGCACCGGATCGCGAATAGCCCTTATGTGTTGTACAATGTTGTATTGACAGCGGTTTTTGTGCTACTAGGTGCATGCCATTGCAAGGGGCAGCCACAGCGACTGGTGCCGTAGGTGTTGGCGCAAACTTTGTATTATTTTTAGTCATGTATTATAAATTTAAAAATTCGATAAATATCCTCGCAGTACCTGACGGTCACATAAGTTCTTGTTGTATCTAACTACTTTGCAGTCCTTCAAATGTCTTGTCATTGTCGATTTTTTCAAATTTTCAATTCATAAAAAGTATATAGTCAATAAGTTATACAAATGCAATATTTTTTTCATTGATATATTTTTTCCTCGCATATTTTTCAATCACGAATCCTCTTTACTTTTGTGCTGAAATTTTACAAATGCTTCAAAAAACATGTTAATTAAAGTGAAAATCAATAAACAGCAGACACGTGTTTGCAAGCAACATCTCTCTATACCGTAACTGTAAATAACACGACAACTAAAGTGAAGCTTCAGGTAAATAACAATTGTTGCTACTTTATTGTTGCTTCTGAAAAAATTTATAAAAAGAAGCTTTAAAACATGAATGTAGAAAGAGAGATGATGATGCTGCGGTTGATACATAAAAATTGTATATACGTACATGTATGTATATACATTAGGGCGGTAGATGTTATTATTGGGATTCTCCTGAAGAAAACCAGAGTTTTCCAATCGAAAAATATTGATTTTCGAGAATTATATACCATTTCGCCGAAAAGTGTTTTTTTTTCTCCATATAAAATATGTATGTAAGTAGTATATTTATGCCGGTTCTGGACCAGTGCAAGCAGCGCTGCTAGCAGCGCTGCCTGCACCGGTCCAGAATCGGCATATGGTTTGCTGCTTGCACATGTGCAAAACCGCTATACGGTTTGCTGGTGCTCTGCCGCAAGCTTTGCTGCTCCGCCGCAAGATGTCGCCGATAATCCAAGTTCAGAACCCAGATAAAAGCCGCAAGATGTCGCTGGTGACAAATCTGGTTCCGGAACCGGAACTGATCACAGGGTGATCCGCTGATGGAAATCCGAGAAATCCGATACCATTCAGAACCGGAATCGATCACAGGGTGTACCGCTGATGGAAATCTAACAAATCCGATACCAGGTGGTTTATAT
>NW_016157133.1:369717-396132 GCF_001687245.7 Rhagoletis zephyria | reverse complement strand
CGGCGGAGCAGCAAAGCTTGCGGCAGAGCACCAGCAAACCGTATAGCGGTTTTGCACATGTGCAAGCAGCAAACCATATGCCGATTCTGGACCGGTGCAGGCAGCGCTGCTAGCAGCGCTGCTTGCACTGGTCCAGAACCGGCATAAATATACTACTTATGTACATGGGAAACTTTGAGCGGTTGAGCGACCTTCAAAATTTTTTATTTTTTTTTCAAAATTATGTAAGAAAAAAATTGGGGTATATATTTTAGATATAGATCATTACTAGGGAGTGCGAGCATTAAAATTCTGACTTTACTTATTTTGGACCACCCTAATATACATACACACTTGCATGAGAAAAAATTCGTTAGTAAAATACAATTTATCCGAAAGTGAGATTTGCATTAGGCCGCCCCACGCTCTATACAAATAAAAATCGGTTGTCCCTTTTCAAGTAAGTAAATCATAAAATTTAAAATATTTTATGACTCAGGAAAATCTTTTAGCTCTATCTATTAAAATCATTTTTTTCATTTGAAATTAAAAGTTTTAAAACAACAAAAACTGATAAATAAAATTAAGTTAAATTAATAAAAGAAAAAATATAATAAAATGAAAATAAATCAAAATATTTATGGAATACAAAAGACATATACTCACTCTTATTTTCAAAATAATCTAAAAATAAGAACAAATTAAATTAGAAAGAGGTAAAAATTAAATAAAAAAAGAAGAAAATAGCAGATACATACTTAAAAATTTAATTATATGAGAAAAATAATATTTTTATATTTAAAACAAAATCTAAAAATTAAAACCAAATTAAGTTTAAAAAAGACAAAAAATTAAGTAAAAAGAAGAATTAAAGTAAAATCCCAAAAAATTTAATAAAATAAATAAATATAATATATTAGATCTAAAAACAAAAAGAATATTAAATTTAAGACAATAACAAAAATAATTAACTAAAAAATAAAAAAAAAAAAAGATTTTTAAAAGTTTTATGAAATTAATCCTTAAAAAAAAAAATCTTAAGAAAAATAACAAAATTAAATAAAGTAAGTTTTAAAAACTAAATGAAATTAAAAGTATATACATTTTTCTTTCAATGAAACCAAATGATTAAAAGAAAATTAAATAAAAAAAATATATATATAGTAAAAAAAAGGATAAGCATATCCACTACTTACCTCAGATATACCTTTTAAGCTCTCAACAGTCATTACGCTTAGGACAAACATTGTTTACATTTTAGAGCACAATAGATATGTAAATAAATAAGTCACAGTGCATATCTTTCTTAATATCTATGGTCCTATATACTGTGCATATCTATTTATCTTTCAAGTGAATACAAGGCTCGATGCCAGGTTTTCTCAAACAAATATCCAACCATAATTTGCTTTGTCTGAATTTTACCTAGAGTAGCTCTCGACCTGATCGAGCATGGGAATGACACTATATTGGCATCAAATATTATGGTTGAGATGAAAGAATACAAAATTTTACAGTTCGCTTGGAGAAGTAGCAACTTTTTTCATGAGTCTACCTAATGTGACCACATACTATATACCATATATAAAATTATATATGGAAGGGAGGATTTCCTATTTTTGAATAACAGGCAAGGCCATTGGCGTTGTATTGTGTCAAAGTACAGTTATAAACACTTGAGCAGTTGTCAACAGGTTTGATATCAACAACAAGCGATGCTGGCATGAACAGCAGGCAGAGGACATTGACTAGCATATCGCTATCGACGATGAATTCAAATGCTGGGATTTTTTAAAATATCTATGAATATTACGCTATTCGTAAAATTTTAGTTAGTCAGTCAGAAACTTCATTTGACTATGCAATAAATATCCTTCTGACTTTTGACCTTAAGCAATTTAAATTTAACCTAATTTTTATTTAAACTTAAAATTTCTAAACCTAGCCATCAAAAGCGTAAAGCACAACAATTTTAAACAGACTTTTCCTGAGTACATATAATTTGAAACTTACTCATATACCCGCATACATATAGAATAATTAACAACAAATACTAAATATTTATTGGCTGTCGTTTTGATCTACAATTCCTTTTGTACGAGTATTTCAATATCATTTAACAAAATTGAAAAACTTTTCTTTGTGCGCGACATTCAATAGTAAAAATTGTAGAAATTGTGCCTAATTGAATAGATTACAAATTGGCTGAGAAGAAGAAATAAAACAAAAAAAAACATTAAATGTGAATAAATGCGCGAGAAAGCATTTCAATTCAATCAAAATGAGAATCACGAAAAATTTCGAAGATAAAAGTGAAAATAAAAAATGGGTGATGGATGGGACAAATTTACTTTTATTTACAGTTAAGAAAAATTATATAAATGCATATATTTATTAACTAAGCAGGAAGATAAGTGGATACATTCTCAATTATTTAAGCACTTTTTTATAAATTGAATAAAATTAAATAAAAATCTGCTTTATACTTACCACTTAGGGTTTTAACGTAGATATTGTTTTTTATGAGCAAGCATTATTCCTAATTTATGTATCCGTTGGTTGAGTCTATATGGAAATAATGATGCTGGACTTCGTGTTTGCCAGATCCATTTCTCTTTCTCATTCTTTCCTGTATGTACGGTACTGGAGGCTATACAAAACATGCCCTCCTATAATATGTATTTCCACCAAGAAAGATGCATTGGTTTTTACATAAAGACTCATCCCAAGGAATGTTTAGAATTACATGCCAACTTGGTTAATATAATTATTCGGAGATTAACTTTTGAACGCAATTTCAAGGTAATCTCTCCAGTCATACCCAGCTGATAAGAGGAACGATCTAAAATTTCCAAAACCGATCAAAGTTGGGGGTAAGGTTCTTTTTCATCAGACTGAGGCTTTATCCATAGAACTGTGTCAAACATAATATTTGGGATGCTGCTTAGACCAGGGATTGGACCTTGGCCCTACGAGGGTATAGTACTCCGTTCAAGACACTCGGATACAGCGACCGCATAAACCACAAACCTACACCTAAAAGCTCATGCGTAGGCTTTGAAGAAGTCATATGGCAAATTTTCGGCTCCCGAAGACGCATCATTGCCCTCACCTTTGATCAGTTGAAGTAAACATGTATATTTCATCGCTTTATTCATACTGATCTAAGTTACCTTGTGGATGTGTGTTCTCCATTAACCCGGCGTATTCGCCCTCCGAAATTCTTTAAAGCTTTTACTTCTTACCCGAGTAAATGCATTGGCGCATTCCAAGTCTGGACACGAAGGAATTCTTCTCCACAAACATCCCTCCGAAGGCCAGCAGTCTCGAGTTGAGGTACAATAAATATCTTCATGGTTGGATCGAAGCTGGATGGCAGAGTTGATGGATTTGTTTTCCATTGGGAACTCTCAATAAGTCTTACGCTCAAAAAATTGCGGCTATAAAATATTCAGCCGATTAGCTAGGTACCGGTGGTTTGCGAGTAGATGGATAAATATCCACTCTGATAGCCGAGCGGCAATCAGGACGCTGGTGTCGCTCATTATACGATCGCAATTGGTCCGGGGGTGCCGCGGCTCTTCCGCAATTGCCTCGAAATATTTCCGAATCAAGCTTATTTGGGACCCAAAGGGAAGACGGGTCAGGATCTTGGAGTTATTAATGCGGAATGTAGTCGGTTGTAGGAAACCAAGTTAGGTAGATAGCTTTGTGGATGCGTCCGTTTCTTGCATGCATTAAGCCTTGCCCATTTTCTTGGCATTTACCCTTTTCTTTAGGGCATCCCACAAACTAATACAC
Organism: Rhagoletis zephyria; assembly: GCF_001687245.7. Taxonomy (NCBI): domain Eukaryota; kingdom Metazoa; phylum Arthropoda; class Insecta; order Diptera; family Tephritidae; genus Rhagoletis; species Rhagoletis zephyria. The sequence goes on along the minus strand of NW_016157133.1, from coordinate 392,352 downwards.
CGTGGTAAAAAATCGGGCATACCACCACGGTGTAAATGAATGTTGAGATCTTGGATTTGTGGCTTTACAGACCTTTTCACACATGCTAGGTCCCCAGCTTAATATCTTTCCCAGTACCAGGATAGCTGCACCAGCGAGATATTTTAAGCTACCACTCTGCCGCCGCATCTCTCTATCTCATTAAGCAAGCTGTCGACGGCAATATTCCAAAACAGAGACCCCCTTGGGGAGTGCCCCTTAACGCATACTTTTAGACATTGCAGTCTTCTTATAACGGAGGATATTGTTATCAAACGCTATTAGCGTTTTGCAAAGTCCAAGCCCCAGGAGCGGTGAGATGACTGCATCCTGACTAATATTGTTGAAAGCACCTTCAATATCCAAGAAGACAGATAAAGAGTGTTCCGAAGTCGCGAGCTTTGGACCAACTATTTCCCAGATTTTGGTGTGCCGATTTGACTTCAGGATCAAGGACGAGAGACATATTGGTTTGGTGTGCGAAGATTAACGTTCGAAATCTACTTGAAAATGATTTATTCTCATCCTACTCTCTGCGCTTGTTAATACGAGAAATATATGTATGTAAATATGTATATTTAAATAGTTACTTGAAAGCTAAACCGCCCCTCAATAGAAATCAACTAAGGACACTTTTTTCGTGAAGATTACGACTTCAAGAAATTTCCGCGAAATAAATCAAAGGAAAATCAAATCAAATTAACTAAGAAATTCCAAGTGCGCGCGAACAAATCAGTTGTAAAGAAGAACGCGTAAAAAATTGCGACAAAAATAAGTGCCGAGTAAATGAGAAAAGTGTGCGAAACCAGAGGTTGGGTGTTGGAGAGGATGCATTCATATTACTGACGAGCAGGCAGGTTGACACGTGAGAAGTAGAGGCAGAACAGAAGCAATGATGATGACAAATAAGCCGAAACCAAAGCAACGAATTTTCAAGACGCACAACAATTTTCCACTCAATGCAGCAACAATAGCAACACAAAGTAATATTAACAGCAGCAACAACAACAACAACAACTACACAAATTCGCCTAAATACCAACGCGTAAAATGACAGCCAACTGGACGTTGGATGTGCAGCCGAGTGTGAAAATTTCAAATGCCCGCAAGGAATTGGAGGAGTGTGCAAACGCAGAGCAAAGACAAGAAGCAGAAGGCGGAGCGCCGAGGGCAGGTAGTTTATGCTATATGTATGTTTGTATTTGGCAAGTTATTGCTGGTCTCGATGTGGCCTAAAACTGAATGACTGAATGCCAGACATTTGTGGCTGCACGCAAATATGTCCTTAAAAGCCAAGCAAATGCTCACACAAACGCAAGCCAGCAAATAAATAGCAGAGCCGAGACTGGTCAAATAAGTAGCAAACTGAAATGCTATGGATACGGGCACACACACAAGCCAATGCACACGCGCCTAATGTGACCAACTATTTCATAGCTCAAAGAAGTACAGGTTAGGCTGGGTTGGGTTAAAGTGATACCACGGAAAAATTGAACGGAGGCAGTTACGCCGCGAGCCGATTATCACAGTTCGAATTCAGCTAATTTCGATCCCTGAGAGCTCAGTGTTAGTTAATCAGTGGGGGCCAAAATGCTTCAATCTGAGCCTCACGAAGATTGGACAATCTAAAAGAAAGTGTGGAGGTGATTCTCCCACATTTTCCTCGTTATAGCTGACACAAAAGGGATTATACTTACCAATCGCACAATGGCCTATCAGAACCCCTATCACTAGCTCTCGAGAGGTACCATTTTTTTCTGCACCTTTAAGGGGTAGAGACATTTTCTGCAGCAGAGAAACGTCTTCTTTTCCTTTTTTATGTCTCAAAAAGAGTATCGTTTTCTTTTGTCCATTTTATTAGCTGTTTAGTAGAGTATGCAATTGCGCTCGACGAGCTGACACTAGGCTCCTTATCTGGGGAGAACGTTTTAAGGGTGCCTTTCCAACGCCAGGTCATCAGCCACGTAGTCTCCCGCGATGTCACCATGACGCGGCACCTAAACCTAGCCTTATTAGGAAGTACTCCGACGCGATTGATAGAAAGTTAATTATGGTGGAGAGTTTCCGACAGTAGACACCTCCACCAGCCCTGCCTCCAAGTTCACACAGTTCTCTCTTGAGAGAATATAAGTGGAGAAGGAGCTTATGGGAGCCATTTTGGAGGCGCTGCCTTCTATGTGTTCAGGGCGAAGTTAAAGCCCTTCAGAACTTCAGAATGTCACCATCCGGTTTCCCTGAGCCTAATAGCAGTTCGTGCTGCGACAATTCTGTCTACAATAGCTGCCGGCGTCTTGTTTGTGTTGATGTGGTTCCTAATGGTCCACTAATTCCGATTAGGGCGTTCCGCTGTAAACGCTCCAGTTATTTTACAAGTGAATCACTCTGTAGTGAGTTCTGCCAGACAAGGGCATCGAGAAACAAGATAGGCTTGAATCTGTTTTCATAGAGCTTATGAATTTCTTTGGGCAAGAGACCTCTCCTTTTACCCATATCTCCCCTACAGCAGTAAAAGGCCACCTATACCTTTCTTACCCTTTCCTCAATGTTAGGCTTCCACGACGTTCTATCCAGGATCACTCCTAAATACTTGATCTTGTCTTTGAGCCACAGACGAACACCAGGAGAGAGAGAACAGCGTGCTCCTATTGACTCTGCGCTTAGTGCAGACGCTCTCCACTCCGTCGCCAGAGTTCTGTCGTGAAGTAAGCTGTAGATAAGTCTTATTAGGTTGGTTTCAATCCCCAGATTATAAATAGACTTGACTATTTCCTCTGCGAAGTACGAAGTATAAGAGATAAATAAGAAGTACTGTACTTCCGAAAGTAGTACGGTTGGTCACATTACACATGCCTCTACTCGATATTAAATGTACACACACACGCATACATTTGCGTGGGCAAACAAAATTGCGCACACTAATTTGCATTAGATAGTCCAGCTCCGCAGGTATTTGTATTTCGACCAATAAAGCAGTGAATGTCCGATGCCAAATGTTCAATGTCCAATATCCAACTTGTGGCGGCAACTCATAATCAAAATCAAACTAAATAAAATCAATTCACTTTGATGGCGCTATGGTTAGTTTGGTCATCGTCGTCGTCGTCGTTGGTCAGTCAGTCTATCAGTCGGTTTGCCGCTTGGTTGCCCCTCGTTCAGTCGCTTGCTCCCTCGCTTAGTCTCTGTTCAGCTGATCAATTTGATGGCACATCAGTTGTTGTCATTTCATTTAATTAAAACTCAATTATTTTGTGTATAATTGAATGTAAACACTTAGTTAGCAATGAAAGCAATAATGGGCGCATTAACAACCACAAAATGATTTGACATACAATGTTGGCAAAAGTTACACATACACACATAAAATAACAATTACATCAACTTCGTATGCGGCCAAGCGAAAATTGCTCTCGTTTTCAAGACAAAGACGACAATCTGTCCCTGTCCAAAAATCTGTCCCTGTGGAAAGGCCAATCCGCTGCATCTGAGAGCAACTTGATATTGGCTCAATTCAAAAGATTTATAACTATTCTAACAAAAGTACAACCAAAAAGTCTAGCCTGTACAAGTCCCTTCTACCTCTCGCCAGTATTTACTGCGTTCTGAGTTTACTCATGCTTTAATTTTGAGTCTCGAGGTGGACCAATTTAGTCCACAAAATGGTTCCAGTCTCACAAGTACAGATGATGCGCCTTCCATAGCCTATTCCTCGGTACCTGGCATAGTAATACGGTGCTTCTTGCTGCCACTAGTCGGTGAGGTGATCATCCTCTTGGATAGCGCCGTTACGGCCGACTAGCTGAAGATAGCTTTTAAACTCTTTTCAAGGTTCAGTCTAGCAGAAAGTGAGATTTTTAGTACCTCGGCCTGAAAGACAATTGATCAACAACACATTACAATAGAAAGCTGGAAGCCAGGTCCAAAGACACCCCCATCTGCTCTTTCCTCCATCTTTGATCCGTCTGTGTACCAGTGGTTTATATCTGAGATCTAATTCAAGTATGCCACCTGACCTCTCTGTCTGGAATTTCGACCTGGAATCTCCTTCCAAACCAGATCTTCTTTACATCGTTGCGTTATTCTACTAATATTTTTATGGCGGCGATTTAAGGAACTAGTCGGCATAAGATAGTTTGAAAGATTTTTTTTTAATTATGCCACAAAAGTCTTACAAAAAAAGCTCCCTTGCCAACTTCCATGGTGAAAAGCTCTTTTGATATAATGCACTGATATAAAGCACTGGATGATTTTGCTCGCGCTGCTCCAAGAGTCACAATAGCCGAGTGAGCAAAACAATGGCGTTCCTTTCAACAGATGCGAAGTTCGACTCCTCGCACAGCGGATTTTTTTATTTTTTCAATTAAATTTTTTTTTTACTCTTTAGATTTCATTGTTTTAAAAAGAAAATTATATAAATTTTGTTTAATTTCATTTAGTTTTTAGAAACTTATTTGCTTTTTTTTATTTTTTAATTCAATTTTCAGATTTTACCGTTGTAAAAAAATATCTTTTAGTTGAATTTCACTTTATTTTTACAAAAGTTTTTTTAATTTATTCCTTTTATCAATTCGCTTTTCATTCAGTTTTCTGATTTTATTGTTTTGTAATATTTTTTTAAATACCATTTAATTTTTAAAAACTCATTTTCTTTTTTACGCTACTTTAATCTATTAATTTTTTTTTTAATTTTTAGATGTTATTTTTCAAAAAATATAGTGGTTAATTTAATTTCATTTCATTTTTAGAAAAATATAATTTTGTTTTCTTTTGAACTCATTTGTTTAATTTACATAATTTTCAGACTTCCTTGTTTTAATTTCATTTCTCTTTATAAATTTAACTTTTAGTTTAAATTTTGTTACGTTTTGTTAATTCTTTTTCTTAATTCATTTCTCTTTTAATTTACCGATTTTATTGTTTGAAAATATTTTTTTTAGTTTCATTTCAATTTTAAAAAGTGATTTTATTTTTTGCTCTTTTGCTGTTTTTCAATCAAAATTTTTTCGTTTTTTAATTTTTAGATTTTGTGTTTTAAAAATAAAGTATTTTTTAGAAACTTATTATACCCGAGCGCACTTGTGCACAAGGGTATATTAATTTTGTTCACATAACGGTTGTTTGTAACAGCCAAAACGAATCGAGATAGATATAGACAAATGTATACATAAATGATCAGGATGAAAAAAGAAATCGATTAAGCCATGTCTGTCTGTCCGTCCGTCTGTCCGTCTGTCCGTCTGTCCGTCTGTCCGTGTACACGATAACTCGAGCAAAAATTGAGATATCTCAACGAAATTTGGTATGTAGGTTTCCCTTAATCCAAGGTAGGTTGGTATTGAAAATGGGCGAAATCGGACTTTAACCACGCCCACTTCCCATATAACGGTAATTTCCAGAAATACGAAAACTGCGATATTTTAGTAACTACTGAAGATAATTCACTCAAAATTGATATTTACAATAATTTTTAGACGAAAAATAAGAATATTATAAATTTTTGGAAAATGGGCGTAGCCACGCCCACTTATGGTTACATGTGTATATCTTGGTAACCGCTGCACCAATTTCTTCCAAACTTGGCACAGTTGTTGGCCTTGGTACAGCATAAAAAACCGCCGAAACTTTTTAAAATCGGACAATAACCACGCCCACATCCCATATAACGGTAATTTAGAGAAATACAAAATCTTCGATAAATCAGTAAATATTGAAGCTAATTTATTCAAAATTGATGCTTGCAACAATTCTTTACCAAGAAATACGTTTATGGTAAAATTTTGGAAAATGGGCGTGGCACCGCCCACTTATGATCACATATAAGTATATCGGTAACCGTTCTACCAATTTGTACCAAACTCGGTATGGTTATTGTGCTTGCCACATATAAGCAAAACGTTGAAAATTATTGAAATCGGACTAAAATAACGGCCGCTTCTCATATAACGGTAAATTTCAGAAATGCTTGAAACTTCAATATTTCGAAATTGAAGGACGCTAATTTACTCAAAATTGATACACCCCGGCTTACCATCTAGCGGAAGGTTTCGGAAAGGTGAAAAAACATATATTTAATACTTGCGCCGGGTATTTAATGTTCGGCTCCGCCCGAACTTAGACTTTCTTACTTGTTTTATTATTATTTTTTAGTTTTTATTTAACTTTCTATTAAGTTATGATTTTATTGTTTTATAAGGAAAAAAAATATATTTTTAATTTCATTAAGTTTTTAAAAAACATATTTATAAAAGGCGAACAGCAGATCTTTCAATCAGCAAATGCCAATTCTTCGCGTTCTCTTTCAAATACAAATTTAGAATCCCTCAAATGGTAACTTCCACTAAACACTGTCATACCCACATCTCCTATTGTGACAGACTACATCAGAGTTCCCTAATCTATTTCTATTAAAACATTTGATATGCCCTTCATGGTTTCATGGTTGCGTATCAAAACCAATGTCATTTCAAAGTATTATCGAAGCATTGCATTTTCCATTCATTCACTTAAATATTTCACTCATTTAGTTATTCCACGCGACAGTTCAAACAGACAAACAGAATATTCGCATTTACTAATTTGACATCAGAAAAAAATAAATGCATTGATAGACGAAGTAAAGTGGGTGCAGCGGTGGCAAGTGAAATGAACGTGAAGGGAAATGAAACGAAATCAAACGGAATCGCAAAAATGACCCAAACTTTAAAAGCTTCGCAGACACCAAATTCAATTGACACTTTTCGTAATTGTAAAACGCGCTTCGAAAGTATGCGTTGGTGGTGGTGGTAGAGCCGCTGCGGGGTATTAAAAGCAACATTGGCGACATTAAGTAAGCCCGTCAAATGAAAATCGTGAATAAAATCATAAAGAAAATCTTTTTGTAATCACATTGATACAAATGCCACGTCGAACGGCCGGCCGGCCAGCCATTCCGTGTGACTGCGACCCAGTCAGCGCTCGTGCATGCAATTATTTAGGTAGTACTCGTAAGTAGATAAGTGTTTTGGTCGAGATGAAAGTAACTGTGCTGGCAGATAATAAACCAGCACGCGCTGCGATAGCTGTCATATGTACATACATACCATACGCATATTTACATCTAAGGGTGCACGCAAAGGCGATTGTGGCCATACTACATTCAAATGTATGTTTGTGTGTACTTGTGCTTGCGCTGTCTCTCACTTAAAACTTTGCGCTCGACGCTCCAGCCGCAATTACATTTTCAAGTGTCGCAACCGCAACTAAATCAATATGTTGATTTACTTAAGTGAAAGAATAAGTATTTTAGATGAAAATTAATGAAAGAATGTTGACGCGCAAACATTTCAATTATGTATGTAGAATTTTTAAACCACACCAATTTTTGCGTAGTAAATGGTGGATATGCCAAAAAAAACTCATTCTTTGGTCAGCATAAGTTAAATTAGGTTTTTAAGCTAGGACGCTATTTCATTTTATTTGATTAAAGTGATTCTGTAAAAGTACAACTTTTTATATGCCTGATGCAAGCTCTTTTCTGCCTTTCGAAATACTAAGTAATTGAAAGATTTTCTAGCGAGGAGGTTTTAGCATTATCCTTTTTGCCTTTTAGCAATAAGTTGTCTATATAAGAACAAGTGTATTTTTTTTTATAAAATAATAAAAACTAAAAATTAAAAGAAAATCGTATTGAGATATTAAAAATAATGAATAAAAAAAATATATATAAAATAAGTTCCTAAAAAATTACATTCAAAAATATATATTTTTTTTTAGATAATACATATAATCCAAAAACTAAGAGCAAGTTCAATTAAAAAAGCAAAACAAATATTTATTTAAAGAAAAAAATAAGAAAATTAGAACCTAAAAATTAAATGAAATTTAAAAAAATTATTTTTTTAACATAATATAATCCAAAGATCATATTAAAAAAAGAAAAAAATTAATTAAACAAAATAATACAAATACAATAAATTCCTAAGAACTAAATCAGCCAACAACATATGTTTAAACAATAAAAACTAAGGGTCAATTTCACAGTGCGTAGTTAACTCAGAATCGACAGTTAACTAGAGACTTTCAGTACAAAATTCTGTAGTTAACTCCCGATTCTGAGTTAACTACGCATTGTGAAATTGGCCCTAAAACCCAAAAGAAAACTAAGTTAAAAAAGCAAAAAAAAACTTAATATAAATGACAAAAGTTATAAAATAAGTTCCAAAACAAATGATACCAACAATTTTAAAAAGACCAAAAAAAGATTCAACTTAACAAAAAAATAAGAAAATAAGTTTCTAAAAATTAAATTTAAATTAAAAATTTGTTTTTAAAACAATAACAAAGAAGAGAAAATTAAATTAAAAAATTAGATAAATTTGTAAAGTTAAATGCTTTAAACAAATATACATATATGTCTTTTTTAAACAATAAAATCTGAAAATTAAAAGAAAATTTTAGATATTTAAAAAAAAACTTTTATTTAAAAAAAGAAGAAAAAAATATATTTTTCATTCCATGCAAAAATTAAAACCTCAATTTTTTTGGTGGGTGCAGGTAATAAACTATTTTTTTTTTAAATCAGCTAAGTGATCAAAATGTGCGTACGTTATTACTTCGGTTTTCCATTAGGGTATGAGATAGATTAAAATAAATAATCTTTAGCATAAAAAAATTGCATTTTTTATATTTTTTATCGTTTTATTTATTAATTTTATTCAGTTAAAAATTTGGGAATTTTTTTTTTTGAGTTTTTCGAATATCATGATGAAATAAAAAATAGGTAGTGTAAAAAACATATTTCACACCCAGGAAAATACTAAGGTGTAGGTTTTGCATAGAATGACCCATATTTAAGTTTCTACAAATTAAATGAAAAAATAGTAATTAAAAACATGTGAAAAAGTTCTACTGCCCGAGGACTCGAACTTTGTAGACTGTTCGCCTATAGCACAGAAGTATTCTAAGTGTAATTCTAAACAAATTTTCCGAAGAAACAATGGGTCCAAAATAAATTTGAAGTTTGCCGAATTGCGATAATAGCTTTCTTAGCATTTTACTGTAGTTTCGTAAAAAAGTGCTTAAATTTTACATGAAAACATGCTCTAAAAGGCTTCTTGGTACGAGAAATCCATTTCTGCACTTACCTTTTCTTTAAAACTTCCATCAGAGGGCGCAACAGTGAAAATTTTAACATTTTTTTCGAAAACTATATTCGCAATTTGGCAAACTCCAAATTGGTTATATACCCATTGTTTCTTCGGCAAATTTCCTTAGAATTACAAGTACAATCCTCCTTTGCTATACGCGAAATTTAAAAAAAAAATTGACCCTTCCTAATGTATGTATATATACCATAGACTTCTGCTTCAACGCAGCGCCGCTGAATCGGTGTTGTTTTTCTTTGAATTTTTCGAGCATGTTGTTGTTGTTGTGAATGAAATTTGCATTTTGTGCATTCGCGCATATTTCGAAATTAGTGCCGTAAAACTTTTGCATACAAAATGCAGAACATGAACAGAATCATCTAATGGTATCACCACCGCTAAACTAGCATACACATATGTACCTACATAAATAAATCATTAGCGCGGCGACACCATTGCCAGTGGCCGGTACATATGCACATTAAGGTGGTCAAATTTTTGTATGAAAAAAAAAAATTCATCCTAGAAAATGGGACACCCCCTTAGTTTTTTCCTTTCAATATTTGTAATATCTATACCAACTTTCAGTTTTCTACTGCAACCAATACAGGGTGCTCAATGACCTTGAAATGCGCTACTGGATCGCTGTGAAACTTACAAAAATATTGGTGATTTGTATAAAACGGTTTAAATTTCAAATGGTCTTCGGTTACTTAACCAATTGTTTGATTAACATATGTACGCAATACTTCTAGAGTAAAATATGAGCATCCTCTAAATGTATACATACTTAGAAACGTAAAGTTTGGTAACAGCACCTCTTTCGGCAAGAGGAAAAATTTTTGGAAGGTAACCCAAACCCTATCTTGGATTTTTTTTTTCTGGACCACTCTAATGTATATGTGAGTGTACGTATGTCGCCGTGTGGCTGTAAATGTGGGTGAGTGTGTTGAAACCCTCGCTGAAGTAGTTCATCAATTACGTCAGCACCACGACAGCGCCAACGAAGTACCTGTGCGACAAATGCATACAAAATAAATATTTACGTGTGTGTGTGTGTGTGTGTGCGGTGTATAAGTGTAGAGGAAACTTGCAGGAGTGTGTGTTTGTTGAAAAGCAGCTCCTATATGTCGCTTATTTTAAAGTTAACTGTACCCTTTTTGTTGTTTAATAGCATTTTTTTTTGTAGTTGTTGTTTTTGTTTGTCCTTTTTGTTTTTTGCCGTCAAACATTTCGCTTTTGATGCCAACAACGAACGCAGCGCGCACACAAAAAAAACAAAAACGAAAACTTTGAAAATCTAGAGAGGTGGAAAATCAGCCAAATGTTGACTATGCTGCATAGAAAATTTGCCTTACAACAACAATAGCAAATCAACAAACAAATAAACGAAGTTTCGCAGTGGAAAAAGGCAGCGGGAGCAAAAAAAAATTAAATTAAATTAAAATAAAATAAAGAGAAATAAAATATAAACCGAGTTTTGTATGCTCGCAGCAACACTAAAAACACTAATTAAAACTCACTGACCGTGTTAATGTTTAACCCGCTACAGCTAACCTGGCAAGCCTTTCCACTGCGCCTCCAAGCCGTGTGGGTGCTAATACACAAGTGTGTGTGTGTGTGTGTGTGCATGCATGTATGTATGTATGTTTGTGTGCTATCTCACTTTAGCCGCCATGCCACTTTAGATACATAGCCACTTGTGCCACAGCCAGCAGCAGTTTACATGCATAGCTATGCTTACTTGCATACTTATAGGCGCACGTGTGAGTGTGTGCGCGCGTTTATGTTTTTTTTTTTTTTTGTTTCGTAGTGAACCCCTTTTATACGCGCGACAACCAACTTCGCCATGCATTCAAACAGTCATTCATTCATTCATTCATTTCGTCATCTGGCAGCAGCAAAGCGCACTAAACTCTTCACATCTGCTTATCGCAGTTTTTACGGTTTTTTCACCACTAACTGGACCACGGCTTGGGAGCTTATTAAGCTGCAGGTGAGTGCTCGTGGCCGGCAGTCAAATGTTGGGCGAGTCACGTTTTTGCGCGCGACTTTTGCGGCATTGTTGCATAGTTGCATGTAAAAGTTAGTTTGGCAAATATTTAGTTGGTTGGTTGGTTGATTTTATGTTGCGGATTTTTTTTTTTTATTGTTTCAGACATGCTGTAGTCGGTGTTGATGGTATCTTTAACAAATGTCTGATGACGGCTATTAAAAATTCTTCCCGAGAGAATTAAAAATGTTTATGCAAATTGAAATATAGCTTGATATTTTAAATATATGTAGCTCGGAACCTGGCTATAATTCAATATTTAGTAGTTTGTGGCAGGTTTCATCGAATTTTGGAAAATATATGTGTACATTAGGGTGGACCTTAAATCAGATGAACGGTTTTTTCAGTCTCACCCCCACAATCGTTAATATCACGTTCACAGATATCACATATAAATGTTGGTCCCGATTGGGGCTTACCCGTCCCCAGGGGGGTGTCGCACAGGGGGCAAAGTACAGATACATGTATAGAGACTCAAAAAAATTAAACTATTTTTTTTTTTCCATCTTATATCTAAAATCAATACTACCATAGTCGAAGATAACACATGTAAATTTTGGACCCGATTGGAGTCGGTTAAGACGTCTTCATAGGGTAATCTGAACTCTGACCCCTGCGCGACACGCCTTAACCGAATCCAATCGGGGCCAAAATTTATATGCGATATCGACGTAGGGGTTGAGGCTTAGGAAATCTGATGTAAAGATTTGCTTCCTATATTTAAGGACCACCCTAATGTACACAGATAATTTTAGTTTTATCCTAAGGATTCTTGTCGCCTGTTAAGCTGTTAGGCTATGGAATTAAGATACAATAAATAGGAGCGTATGAGTTAGCATAGTTTGTCTGACAGTGCTGAGATAAAGTGGGCACGGGGCCTTTGTTTTGTAATTACCATCAGGTCTGCACCACTCGTTTGATTTTCAAAAATGAGTTGTGAAATTTAAGTGTTTCGCCTGTAAATAGATGAAAAGAGTGCCCACCTCAAAAGAAACTGAATTAAAATTGCTTAATAAGTTAAATGAATCATTACAAATGAGTATCAATTGAAAAGGCTTAATTTAGATTAGATTTAAGAAGTATTTGGAGGCGGTTGCCACCTTTTTCAAAAGTCCAATTTAATTTAATTGAACACAATGAAATATTAAAATATCGGTGCAAACCGAAATAATGTTAAGAAATCTTTAGTTTAAAAGTTTAGAATATTTTTTAGGTGTTTGAAGGGAGTTGCCACCTATTTGAATTGTTATATGTATATAATAATATAAGGTGGTATGAAAATCCATCTAAGACTTAACTGTCATGGTTGATGTTGAGGCTTACCTTGTGCATCGCTGGTTAGAAGAATTTTTTATTGAATTGTTTTTGTAAAAATTGCACATATGTAGGTTGTATTGAATATTGAATATTGAACCCTCGATATGTAACTTCTTTTCATAATTTCGGAGTTGAATTCTGTATGTCGGCTCCTTACAGTCTATTATTACGTTTACGGTTACGATTTCGATTGTGATTGCAATTATGATTACATTTTCGATTCTGAATTATGTAAGTTCAAAAAAAAAATAGTATTCAAAATTCCATGACTTACCTTTGCATAGTTGCCACCTGTCCACGCATATAAAATACTTTGTAGAAATTGCAACAAAAGCATTTGCAGTAATAACAATGCAATTTAAACGAGTAGCAAATATAAAGCCAACAGAATGGCATAAAAATAGCAAGCAGTAAAAGGCAAGCAGCTACTAAAACAAGAGTTAAACGAAAAAAAAGTTTCACATTAAATCCAGTTTGCTTCGAATTTGAAAATATAAAATTGGCGCTTTGCACCGAGCTATTTTCCTTTACTGCCGTGGCGCATGTGCACATGTGTTTGCGCATTATTGCAAATATTTGCATAATAAATTGCGGTATACAGCGTTTTGCTTCCTATTTAGCTGCTTATTAGCGCTAATTTTCTAGCTAAAATTAGCAAGCGCATACACATACATACATACATACATACATACATACATACATAAAGATAGCGGTGCACTGTAGCGGCGAGTGCATTTCCAAAAAGGTGTGTGAGTGTGCAGTGGAATTTTTTACTTTCATAGTTATTTACTTAATTTATGTTTGCAATAATTTTTTTTTTTTTTGTTTTTGTTTTTATTTTTACGCTATGGCACAACGCGCCAGCAACAACAAATGCAAAACAAGCTTGGCTAATAAAGCACAAATTATTTTTGTATTGTTAATTCGCATCTCTGGTGGGCAATCGGCATAAATTTTCGTGAGCACTACCACTTCACTACTGGCACTCACACATACATATGTATGTATTAACTCACATGCCACTCGGCGCATGTATATACATACATAGAAATTATTGCACATTCAAAGCATTGTGGCACCATGAGACGCCATTATAAAATGGATTTTTCATTTTTCCACTTAATTTTCCTGTGCCTCTGGCCGCACCAAACTAACAGCCGCACGCATCAGGCAACGCTCACTTACCTCTCATTAACCCCCTCCGCGCCACCTGCACCAAAAACGACGTCCAGTCAACTTAAATTAGTATATTTCCATAGTCTATTGAATTCAATAGCTTTACTCATTTGCACACCGCTTTTCACTTGCTCGCTGTACAGTCCACACGCTCAAGCGCACAAACACGCACGTCACGCCACGCCACGCCACGCCACGCCACGCGACGCGTTCTTTCACTCACCGCTTGCTGGCATATACTTTTGTTCATTTGCATTTGGATTTGCATTTATTGCATAATTTCCCGGCCGCTCACTGTCGCTGCTGCGTCTGCTGCCCCAACCGACCATTTGTCCGTCCGTCCATCCACATTTGCTGGTTAAATTGAAACCGTACATTTGGGGAATCAGGCGTAATAAACAGCTGCGTTCTTTAGCGCATTGCTTCGCGGGTAATTTTCCATGCTCACCGGTGTTGCCGGGGTGCGCGCCAAGCTGCCAGGTAGAGGCAGCCAGCGCAGGAAATTTCGCGTTGTGCCCGGCGGTAAAATAATTGCTGACTACCACCATTGACTGTTTGTATGGCGACTGTGAAATTTCATTATGTCAATGTGAAGTCGAATAAAACAAAATTAAATATTTAAGCGTCGTATTTTTTTTTATGATTTCACTATTTCGCAAACATATTAGAAATATTTGTTACTGTGGTAGCGCGTAAAGGTTACGTATACGCCCTGTCATTAAATGCTTAGAGGAGATCTAATTATGTAAATTTCGTTGGATTTAAAAGGATGTGTAGGTAAAAAGTATTGATATCTTTGAAATTTACGCTAACTTGTGGTTTAAATTTCACTATTTTCTTATTAAATATTTTGTCGTACTTCCACAAAACTATTTTATATGTAGTCATAAAGAAGAGTTAAAATTATCGCCTTTAACTGGGCAAGCCTTCATAGAAATCGAAAATATTTCAAAATGTATATGAAAAAGCATTTTAAAGTTTTCCACTTTTTCACGATTGAAAATCGTTTTCAGTGTAAACTATGGATAATTTGTATTTTTTTTTTTTTGCAAAAACCGTTTTTCTTACTTTCAAATTACACTTTTGGTCGATGGTGTTTAAAACGGTGTGTTCGGTAAAAATTTTAGCAGCTGGCCAAATTCATTATCTTCGAGTGAAATATCTGAACTGATTTTGTGTTGTGCTTTTTTTAGTTATTTTCGAAATATGTCCCCTTATCAGAAATAGTTATCGAAAGTTATCAAGCTTCTTACCACCAAAGTTTATAGTTGTCGAAATTTATCGGATCATACAAAAGTATTAAGTTATCGGAATTTATTGAGCTATTGAAATTGATCAATGCTTATTGAGTTATCGAAATTTATCGAGACACAGAAACTTAGTGGTCGAAAGTTATCGATTGTTATCGAGTTTTTAAAATGTACTGGATTAATGAAATGTATCATGTTAATAAAATTTTATTTTGTGTGATATTTATTGAATAATCAATATTTATCGAGTGATAAAAATTGATAGACTTATCGAAATTTATCAAGTGATTTATAAGTTCGTTGGCAGTTATCGAAATAACTAGGTCTATAGAATCTAAGTTTTTGGAATTTTTCAAAGTACATACATGTATCGGATAATTGAAATTTCTAAAATTACATGAATTTATCGAGCTATTTATCGATTTATCGACTTACCAGAGTGTATCGATTTGTCGAAGTTTATCGATAGATATAACAATTAATGGAACTATGAAAATCTAGTTTTATATCTGTTAATTTATCGATAGTTTAAAAAATTTTCAATTATCCAATTTTTCGATTTATAGAATTTAGTGTTTTTTAAATTAAATTAGCTATAAATACATATCAAATTGTCGAAATTTCCTAACTAACTGAAATGTATCGAGTTATCTAAATTCATAAAGTTTTTAAAATGTATCAACTTATCGAAATAAATAGTGCCCATTGACTCCCGTGTCACCGTTATTGAAAATTATGTAAAATCTTGGTTTGAACTTTACCTATTCCATCATTTTACTTTAACGCGTACTATAGAAAAACTTTAGTCACGTTTTAGTTCCAAATCAGGAGATTTTCTTTTGTGTAATTTTGAGCCTTATAACCTAATGGACGAGTTGTGTTTGAAAACATCTCCAAAGCTCTAAAAAAACTAGAAACCCGTTTGAATTTCGACAGTAACTTGCACTACTAGTTATACTTAATAGCTAGCATAACCATCTCGGAGCCAGGCCATTAGTGACGTCTGAATGCAGCTTAAAATTAATTAGAGCACCTCCTTTGGAAGTCTAGTCACCGCCTACGCAACTTTCCCATGGGCGTCAACAACTTTATTCTGGATTCATAGATGTCTACCGAAATACCTCCTTCTAGTCTTTGCCATTCGAGTATATTTATAAAAAAAAATTCAATACGTGTTTCTTTATATACATACATATATATTTAGATAAATTTTAGCCTCTGCATGTTGCCTCAGGAGATGCATGGAAAGCTTAATTCTTAACCCTCTTTATTTTAACACTACGTTCTGCTACTTCTTCTCTAAAGCATAAAACTATTTTTAGATTCGAAACTATGCCAATTTGTATCAATATTTATCTGCACAGATAAACATACGTACATATGTACATATAAATGCATTCAAATACTCATAGATTTGCACATTCAAAATTTCCAACCGCCCATCTATAAACTTTTTAATTGAAACTCGATTTTCAGGTATGTAACTCATACGCACTGGTGCACTTGACTAGCAAATGCACATTTCAATAGCAATTTTAACTGAAACTCAACGTACACCACTACCATTTATTTATAGAATTTATTGAACTGCAAGCAAAATTTTCAATCATTTCATTGCATCGGTATTATTTCAATTGAAGCACTTGAAGCTTTTACATACATACATACATACATACAAATACGAGTATGTGTGTACTTACAATTGTGTACATATAACACTGAGAATATTGTCCATTTTAATTGAATATCATACAAAACAGATTGTCCATCTGGCCAATATTGTAACTGGCCTACTTTAAACTCGCACACAAAGGCATGCACATTTGTACAAACATAACTACATACATATGTAACATATTTAAGTTAAACAACGACTGACTCTTTGACGCGCACTTGTTATTTGTGTTGTAAATGTTAGCACGATTGTTAGTTGTGTAAACAAATATAATATTGTCTAAATACAAAGCAATGAAGTTTCAAGTGATTTTAGTTGAGAATGAATGAGTGTGTGTGTGTGTGTGCAAATAAGTATGTATGTATGTATATGGAGCACATAAAATACCGAGTAATAGAATCCCACTGGGAAAATAGGTAAGCACCTTACGAGGTAAGCCATGTTTTCTTTCAGTTTTTAGTACCAAAATTGTCATCATGGCCAATGTCATCTACTAGTAAAGCACAAAATGAACACCTCCAACGACACATTACGTTGTCAGTTGCAAAGTAACGTGCAGCCGAAATTATCTCCAAGCGCCGAACTACTCCGAGCGACTTCTCTGCATTACACGTAACTTACTTTGTAAAGCGGCTCAGAAGTATGTCTGATACCAAATGTACATTCTAAATTCCTACTTACATAAGGCGGCCATGCCTTTGTAAAAGTAAGGGACGTTCGGCAGGGAAATGGTAATGACTGCCAGGTGAAGAGTAAGTTGCTAATAAGGTATTATTACGTGCTCCTAATTCCCACTGGGATATGTCAGTATGTCATACAAATATGTAAGCTAGGGTAGTCCAAAAATGCATGTGAAAAAGTTTGGTCCCAATTTTTATGCTCTCATCCCCTAGGATTGCTCTAAACCGAAAAAATATACTCCCATTTTTCTTTTATTTTGAAATCAAAAATTATTTAGACGTCGCTCAAAGCGCTCAAAGTTTTCCATGTTTTCCATTTTCCATATGGAAAAAACACTTTTCATAGAAATGGTATAGAATTCATAAAAATCAATATTTTTCGATCGGAAAACTCTCTTTCTCTTCAGGAGATTCTAAATAATAATACTCAATTATTTATTTAACCATTTTTTCTCGGATAGGTCCGCGAAAGGTCCCTAGAAACTGGCAGAAAATGCAATCGGAGGATAAATAAAAAATCTTTAGTATTAAAAAATGGTTAAATAAAAAATGGGTAGTCTTCTGCAGAGAACCAGAGTTTTTCGATCGAATAATATTAATTTTCAAGAATTCCCTACCATTTCTACGAGAAGTGGTTTTTGCCCATATAAAATACATGGAAAATTTTAAGCGCTTTGAGCGACCGCTAAATTTCTTTTGATTCCAAAATAAAAACATAAAATTCCGACTTTGCTTATTTTGGACCACCCTAATGTGCATACATTCAAATACACAAATCCGCATTGATGCTGCATACGGATGCTTTTGAGTAAATGCAAGTAAGCCTATAAATATGTACATATAAACATAGAGCTTAGCTTAGGTGCATGCTTTTGAACAAATGTATGTATGTACGTACATTAGGGAGGGTAGGTAAGTTAGGTTAAGTGGGCGGCTCTAAGAAGAGTTCACTCGGTGGCCAGAGGGTGGGTAAATTGTGTAAATTATTCTTGCTATGTACGCATTGCATAGGAGTATTCTGCGTAAAATTTTAAGCAAATTTTGAAAAAAAAAAAACTTGGATCTAAAATCCATTTTGAGTATCACAAAAACAATGACAGCTATAAATATGGTTCTAGTTTCGTTTTAAGGATGATATTTGGGGTCATATAAAAAAAAATATGTTTAAAAATAAAAATATAAAAAAAGATTTAGAATATAAAGTTGAAATTTTGATGAAAATTTGTTTAATTTTCCTAAATTTTGTATAAAGTTTGAAACTATGATTTATATGGTTTTGGTTAAAGCCTGGACGGAAGCCTGGATTTTATAGCAAAATAACAAAAAAAAAATTACTCGGAAAATATTACGAATATTAAAACGTAATCAACACATGGTTATTTGCTGAGTCATTGTACATTCATGGGTAAATTTTTTATGCAAAATCTCTAACCGATCTTAAAAGATCTTGAAATTTACAATTTTTGTTTTAGATAAAAATTTATAAAATTTAAATAAAAATGTTTCCAAACTCTAGTTAAAAATAAATTTTAAGTAAATAAACATTTTTTTACATAACTTCTTTAGCATTAAAAAAAAAAACTTTTAAAGCAAATTTTCTATAAAAATGTTAAATAATTTTTACGATATTTCAGCAACATAAAACGTTGCTAAGCAAAAAAAAAAACTATTTATTTATTCGGCGAATTCTCTTAGAATTTCACGCGTAAAACTCCTACATACATATGTATGTATATCCCACCCGTATAGTCGAAAAAATCTCCCATAAAAATTGGCTTGCCCTAATGTGCTTATTTTGTTTTGTGTAAATTAAAAACAAATCTTTCGCTTTTCAATCCTCACACAGCTTCACCACCAAGCATTCATTAGCATGCCATCTAGCAGTATATACTTTTAACAGTGTTTTAGTTGACCTAGCAATATTGACTTTGTAGTGACCTCTTTTCTCCCCCTCCCACTTACGCAATTAAACACATACACACATGAGTATTTATCGCGTAAAAACTTTACTTTATCGCCTAATTTTAATGCATCCAGCAAGGCTAGAGCGGGCATACAAAATGTATCGAAACATTATCGAAAAGTATTTTCAAATGCATGTGGTGGTCTTTAGTAAATTCAATGGTCTGAAAATTGAGCAAGAAACCGGCACCCGTCAATACTCGACGGACATGTGGATTCGTGGGGCAATGTGATTGTGAAGCCTCAAAATCGTTATGGCTTAAGGTGGACAAGAAAAAGTCGAAAGAGCTTCTAAAAATAAAGATTTTTTAAAATAAAGACCCGGACTCTTCATCAACATTTTCTGTGTTTTCTGGCAAATTTTAATGAATCTTGAATACCAATAATTTGTTAAGAACTTGCCACTGCAGAAGTTTCCCATCTCCTGTCAAATGCTCATAAGTATGTATATAAGTATCGTTATGGCTTAAGGTGGACAAGAAAAAGTCGAAAGAGCTTCTGAAAATAAAGATTTTTTAAAATAAAGACCCGGACTCTTCATCAACATTTTCTGTATTTTCTGGCAAATTTTAAGAAGTTTCCCATCTCCTGTCAAATGCTCATAAGTATGTATATAAGTACATGTCTGCAAGTATGTATTCTAGTTTCAATTATATGGAGTTTTGCCTCCCTTTTGGTTGCACATTTGTCCTAAATTGCAGCTTTATCTTCATCTCCCTTACTCCAAAGTATTTATTTCGCAAACAAACTGTTTTCACCGATAAATTCTATTGTCGAAAATTTATATTGTAAATATTTAGTTAACTCAAGCTATAATTGCATTTGCTATACTTACTGCAGTTGCAACAGTGATCCTAATACAAATATGCCACATAATAATCCCATTGTATGTAATAAATATTTACAAATATCAACTACCAGTGTAGAAGCAGTAACAGAGGCGAGGTTAAAACAAAGAACGTGTCGTTGGCACTTAGCTGAGGAATATACTACATTAGGCCGTACCAGCATACAAGCGAACAAAAAAAGTTTTCTGAGTGTAAGGTATACATATTTGCATGGCATTTTCGAAGAAAAAAATTATTTTCCCGAGCCTGGGGGACGTTTTTTTTGTTTTACGGTGACACCCACATTCGGAAAATATATATATTTTTTTAAATAGTTCTACTGACTTTAGGAGCCGAGGATTTGACGAAAAATTACAAAAGGCGACCCTTATATGCGGCAAACAAAACTAAATCGAAATTGCCTTGCAAAAATATTTTAGACTTTGGAGTGTACGGCAACATTTTTCTCTGGTAAGGTCTAACATATTTAGGTAAATTAGGATGCGTCACTCTCCATGCAAAAAAAAACAATACTCTTTAGAGTGGCATTTTCATAAAATTGTTTGGTTTATAAAGCAGTTAAAGTCTGCTTTATCTTTTAAAAATTTGGGTGTGAGACTTCCACCAAAATATTTTGGGAAAATACTAAGATTTACGTGAGCTGGACGCAATTGAAATTAGCTAAAAAAATATTAGTTTTATACCCGAGCGCACTTGTGCACAAGGGTATTATAACTTTGTTTACATAACGGTTGTTTGTAATAGGCAAAACGAATCGAGATAGATATAGACAAATGTATACATAAATGATCAGAATGAAAAGAGAAATCGATTAAGCGGTGACTGTCTGTCTGTCCGTCCGTCCGTCCGCCTGTGCACACGATAACTCGAATAAAAATTGAGATATCTTAACGAAACTTGGTACATGCACTTATTTCGGTTGTAGGATGGACGGTACTGAAAATGGGCAAAATCGCACAATAACCACGCCTACCTCCCATATAACGGTAAATTTTAGAAATACGAAAACTGCGATATTTTAGTAACTACTGAAAATAATTCACTCAAAATTGATATTTACAATAAGTTTTAGACGACAAATAAGAATATTATAAATTTTTGAAAAATGGGCGTAGCCACGCCCACTTGTGGTTGCATGTGTATATCTTGGCAAAACAGCTGCATCAATTTCTTCCAAACTTGCCACAGTTGTTGTTCGTTAAAACTTCTCCATTTATGCAGCTAGGAACATAAAAATTCGCACCATTTTCAATCATTATTAACAGAATACTTACGGTGAAAATAACAAAGATCGGGTCACTATAACATATATCTCCCATACAACTGATTGTTCAGTTATGAGAACTTTCGTTATAACTCCGCCATTTATGCAGCTAAAAACATAAAATTTCGCATTATTTTCACTCATTATCAACAGAAAGTTTACAGTAAAATTAACAAAGATCGGATCACTATAACCTGTTTATTGCGGTCATACAACCGATTGTTCAGATGTGGTATTTGACTATAAAACTCCTTTATTTGGACAGCTAAAACTGATAAATTTCTTAAGCTATTTTATAAACAATAATACAAAGTCTACTGAGAAAATCGTCAAAATCTATGCTGTATAAGCTTTATCTCTTATACCACTGATTGTTCAGATACCAGTTTTTGTGATATATCTCCTTTATGTAAGAAGCTAAACCCATTAAATTGTGTTACCGGTTTACATACCGATCACATAGCGGTGAAAATCACTTAGATTGTTTAGATATGATTTCTTATATATTTAGAGGAGATACTATGCCTGCTGTGAATATATAAATTTTTTCAAATGCAGTAATCTGTTAAAGTAAAATTTTCAGATGCTCATGAAAGATATGAAGTCTTCGGCATAGTCGAAGACAGCGCTGCTCTTACTTGTTAAAATTGGATAATAACTCATCTCATATAACGGTAATTTATACATACTTATGATCACATATGCCTAGCTCACTTGCAAACAGTGTTATGTGATTTTATAATAGGGGTATTCCATGAGTAAGTGAAACTTTGTGTCCAATTGTAGAGTAGCTTATTGAACATGGAATGCTTGATGAATCAATGCTCAATACCTCAAATTAACGTTTTTTCGAAAAAAAATGTTGTTATATTATTTTATTACACTGTAAATAGACTCAAAACTTCAACATTAGAAAAGTAGTTGAATACGATAATATATTTTAATATAGAAGGCTCTGCAAAATCAAGTATTCACAAAGTTATTATTTTTTTGAAGGGGGGAATAAATGTCTCGATCTTTCTGCGCCCCGAAGAAGCAATATGGCATTGAAGAAAAATAGGCATTTAAATTATATAATAGGATAAAATCACTACGGTTTAGCATGTCCAACCCGTGACTAAAAAGTTTTAAACTTCGTATTGCTTAGTTACTACTTTAGGGAGTTTTCTATAATTTCATAACTAGAGTGTGTTTATACTAAGCAGCCCTATTTCATTTCTTTTATTATATTATAAGTACCTACTTAAGAGATTTTGAAACGTTTTATCGTGTC
>NW_016157133.1:360435-369381 GCF_001687245.7 Rhagoletis zephyria | reverse complement strand
TACCTAATCTCTTTGATATGGATCTCACTAGAAGCTTCCTTTCATGAAGAAAATCGTACGTGTCCCACCCGTGACAAAAGTTGTCCCACCCGTGACAGGAGAATTTTGAATTTTTTAATAATAAACAAATAATTCTTATTATGGTTTGTGCTTTGTTGGGATTGCTGGTTCTTTTCTGTATAGTAAAACATCTAATCCAGATAGAAATGTTAAGTAAATTCACAGACTTTCCTTAAAATATATGTTCTCCAAAAAGCAGTGTCTTTTCTTTGTCCTACCCGTGACGGAAGAAACAGCTCAGAATTTTCCAATATAAAATCAAGATGGAATATTTTTCGTATTTGGTAATAACTCGTATATTAGTGAACTAGGTGTAGCTTTATCAAAACGTAGAATTGCTTAGTACTTTATACTTAAATTTAAAAAAGAAAAACTATTTTTGCTGTACAAATGTCCCACCCGTGACGATGGAATACCCCAATAGAAAGCCATAAATTTGAAAAAAAAACGACTACGACAACAAGTAACGTTTAAATTGAGTCTTTTTTATTATTACCTACAAATTTTGATAAATTAGAGACTTATAAAATTATAACATAACTTAACATAACATGACATAAGACAACACTAACAGTGTATACGACGTAAAGCAGTTTTCTAAGTTCATTATAAGACGGATACTTTTGAAAGTTTATAAATAAGTATGATAGCGACTTTTGAAAGATGAGCTAACATTTGATACTAGTTTTGCAGAATATAAACATATTTTGCACTGTGTTGTTAGTGGACATGAAACTACTTTAAATACAGGTACGTAATCCACCAAAAACTAGAAATCTAAAAAAATTTTACATAGCACACTTTGCAAGTGGACTACTCATATATGTATCTCGGTAACCGTTCTACCAATTTGTACCAAACTCGGTATGGTTATTGTGCTTGCTTATTGAAATCGGACTAAAATTACGGCCGCTTCTCATATAACGGTAAATTTCAGAAATGCTTGAAACTGCAATATTTCAAAATTTAAGGACGCCAATTTACTCAAAATTGATACACCCCGGCTTACCATGTAGCGACAGCTTTCGGAAAGGTGAAAAAACATACATTTAATACTTGCGCCGGGTATTTAATGTTCGGCTCCGCCCGAACTTAGACTTTCTTACTTGTTTGTTTTTTTTAGTACCGACTGTATAGCGTAGCATAGAACGTATCCATATGGACATCCTCTGCAGGCCCTAATATCGGGCTTACGAGCATGGTGTCGATCCACCCAGTAGTAGAGAGATCTATGCTCCTTTGGATCAGTGTCATACAGATAAATCCATGGGCAGATTTTAATTACCTCAACTAAATATGTTTCTCTCAACATATGATTTGCTTATATATAAATAGTTACATTATTTGGTTACAGTTACCAAATCATGCGTCGAGAGAAATAACTATATTTAGCTAACTTTTTCTGAGTGTAACCAGTGAATCTTTATAACCAATTATTAAATTAAAAAAGTTAAAAATAGGGCATTGGTTCTGCACTTCAGTGCTTAATGGACTTCAACCGATCCTCACAGCTTACCAATGCCTCTAATGATTTTGCTCAAAGAAACAACTTAGATATAGAAATCTATAACAGTGTTTTGAAGAACGGATAGACAAAAGAGGGAAGCCGATTACATAAGGGCGTAAAAGGCTATAAAATATCGGTTTCTGTTCTAAGTAAATTTAGAACAAATGAGCTTCTTGGCAGTAAAAAGGTCGCCGCAAAGTTGTAGAATATCAATGTACGGCTCTCGGGAAGTTCAGCCAAAATCCAAGGGTAATGCAATATCAAGAGTCTATGCCACATTTAAACTCAAATTTTTGCGCAAACCTTCTGTCTCATTGATATTTAAGGGCTAACCAGTGTTGCTGGGACATTGAAGTGGGAAATCGTCAGTTTGCACGCCATCGTCCGTGGGCTTTATTTCCTTTTTTAGGAAACAAAGACCGCGGGCGTTTTGCCTTTTTAAAAAGGAAATAATTTCCTTTTAAGGTGGGCTTTATTTCCTAAAAAAGAGAAAAGGCTCTTGTTTACATTTTAGAGTGCATCCAAAACCCCCCGTGTTTTATTCCAATACTAAATCAAAACTAATTTGATGATTACACTAGATTAAATGTTTGTTTCCCTTTATTATTTATTATAAGAAGAAATTCAAACTAATGATGCCTTTTCTCGGTGGATCTTATTTCCATTTCGAAAGGGAAATAATGCCGCGGTCCTTGTTTCATTTTTTTATGAATTAAAGTCCGCGGGCGTTATTTCCGCGGGCCTAATTTCACTGCACCAATATGTACCAGTACAAAATGTCACAACGCAAAAATTACACAAATAGTTATGAAACAAAGAAGAAAACTACTTATCGATAAATGCTATTAGTGCTGTCACCTGATATAATTTCGATACGACAATTATGTATTAGAAGAAATAGTAAACGCTCAACAAGTGTTTACACTGCAAATTTTAGTTGGCTGAGTAGCTACCTTCAACGTTGAGAACCAGCCAAATTTGCACATAAAGAAAAATCGTCATTGGGTCACAAAAATCATCTCAAATCGTCATGACAGTAAAAAATCTTCAAAATGACGACCAAATCTTCAACCTGGCAACACTGGGGCTAACTAAAAATATAGTAAAAATTTTTAATATGGTTAAATTCAAGCCAAAACAAGAAATTCTCCTTTGTCAAAATTACAAATAAGCATTTCTCATCGGTTAGCAAAACCACTTGCTGCTAATTGATTGATTAAAGTCTTCCACGAAAATCTAAATTGTATATTAACAAAGAAGACGCATACCATTAACAATCAATTAAATTTATGGCTTATGAAATATTAAGGTTAAAGTAAATATTGTGTTGATTGCAAATATATATGTGTATATACATATGTACATATGCAAATATTTACTACTTTCTATTCATATATATAAATTTTACATATCTTCACAGCCAAATGCAGCAACTCAAACG
The DNA here is from genome assembly GCF_001687245.7 of Rhagoletis zephyria. Lineage (NCBI taxonomy): Eukaryota > Metazoa > Arthropoda > Insecta > Diptera > Tephritidae > Rhagoletis > Rhagoletis zephyria. The sequence continues at coordinate 366,373 of NW_016157133.1, read as the reverse complement.
AAATTGATATGACCAATGTTAAAAAAATATGCTAATTACTTAACACATACTCGTATTGTATGGATTTGTAAACAAATCGGTATGTATGTACATAAATAGTTACATATTTAAGTGTGCACCTATTTGCAATCAATACAACATATGTATATATATGTAAGTGTAAATTAAACATGCGTACATACATATGTCGGTAATTATTTACAAATAACTTATGTGAATAACTATAAGTCAAAGGCGAAATTTCCGAGTATTTATTAAGCAATAAAGCTAAATCAGAAATTGTACTATTCTGAGTATTAAATATGCATGCATATTTGTTTGTACATACATATGTACTCATGTAAGTTGGCATGCAGCTATTATAATTGAATAACTTATTGTATTGTGTACCAAGAAGCTTAGTGCTTTCAGCAACATTGTTTATTTGTGGGTTACAAAATAAATTAATAACATGCCTTCATATATGTATGTATGTACATAAATGTACATTAGACCGTAACGAAAAAAAAAGATTTCGTCATACACCCCTGAGTCTTAAGTATTTTTGAAGGGCACTGTCGAAAAAAAATATTTTTTTTGTTTTTTAGCCGAACGTCATATTTACGATCGGATCTTAAAGTGCGACATATCGACGATGTTTTTGTCTCGAGGAGGCACTATTTTGGTTAAAAGTTCATCCAGCTCAAGTACCCCGTTCTAGTACTTAAGCAACAGATTTCAGTTCTTATTACCCTAACCTACCACCCTAATGTCACAGAATAAAGATCAGCAAAAATCATTAAACTTTTTCTGAAGAAGTATTTTGAGTATTTCGGCAGAACTATTAAAAAAAAATTTAATTAATGCTGAATGTAGGCGCCACCATAAAATCTAAAAACTACCCACCTGGTTCGGCCAAAAATACATTTTTTTTTTTGAAATTGCCTTGTAAAAATACTACGATGGGTCTATCAATGTACAGCGATTTTTTTTTTTTGCTTGTAAAGGTGGTACGGTCTAATGTGCATTCATATTCATATGTAAGTATTTGTAATAATAATCGTGAAAATTTGTGTGAAGGCAATCCTGAGTTCAATGAGAATTTTCCACATTCGATTTCGGAGAAAAGCACCTCAGAAAAGCTTTACAAATAGCACACCTTCAGCTAAATGTTTTGGCTTTGCATAAATTTTAAGAATGCCCTTAATTAACTATTTTAAATTTTTCATTAATATCATCCTAATTTATTTTATTTTAATTTATTAATTTATTTTAATTTACTTATAAAAATTTATTTTATTTTATTTGGTTTTGTTCAGACCAACGGCTATGATCTTAGTTATTAATCATCTTCAACCGTTAAAATTTCAGCCTTATTTACGGATTTTTTATTTTTTCGATCATTTCCTTTCCTTTTCTCGGTCATATTATAACCGTTATTTTCATATTTAATTTTTTAGGTCATAAAAGAGGTAATCGCTCATAAGAAGTAGTCTCCACGCATAAAAATGATCGAAAAATAAAAATCCAAAATAACGATTATTTTTTATCGAAAATAATAAAAATCACAAACTAACAATTGAATTTGGCCTAATAAATAATAATCCAAATTAAGATTTTGCAATTATCTAAAAATAAAAATCTTGATATTTGCGGCCAATCTTAATTTATTTTAATTTTGAGATTAATTTTGTTTGTTGTTTAATTTTAATTGTGAAATGTATTTATTTTTTAGTTGTTTAATTTTAATTTTAAAATTTTATTTTATTAATTTTTTTTTTATTTTAAGTTATTTGATTTTAATTCATTTTATTTTATTTTATTTAAAACTGCGATTTCTCAATTATCTAAAAATAAAAATTTCGATATTTAACTCCTATTTTATGTCCCTGGGTTTATTTTATGTTATTCAATTTAATTTTATTTAAATTTTAAAAATTTTTTTTAACTTTCAGTTATTTAATTGTATTCATTTTGTTTTATTTGATTTTACTCAATTTTATATTATTATTTTATTTCAATTTTAAAATTTATCATGTTATATTTTCATTGATTTAATTTTATTTATTTCAGCTTATTTAGTTTTTCTCTATATCTCTATTATATTTTTTTCACTTAAATTTTTTGATATTTTTTTTATACTCGATTTTAATATGTTTTCTTTCATTTTATTTTGTTTTATTTAATACTAGCTTTATTCCATTACTCGGCTTAGCTTTCAAATGTAAACAAAAAAAATATTGTCGAAGATAACCAATTTTAGTTTAAAAAAGTTGCTTATTTCTTCGAGGTTCTAGTAAAATTTATCAAATATGGCCGTTTTAGTTTAAAAAGCAACGTACATTTGCAGCTAGTCTTTATATAATTTTTTAAGGTACTATTATAGGCGGCAATTATTTTCAAAATTATGTCTGAATAAAAGCATAAACCAACACTTTTTGTTTCATGACAATATCTCATCGTTATATTTCATTTAGGAAAGGGACGAAAGGGGAAAAATCTTTGCTGTAAAGTCGAGAGATATTCCACTTTGCTAATTTTCACTTAAATTTAATTTAATTTTTTTAACAGGTGGCAACCCTCGTCAGAACCGGGTTCGTAATAAAGCTTTCTTACACATATTTGATTGGCCTCCATATTGTAATAATTCATTAAATTTATTTTGACTTCTTAACAGGTGGCAATCCTCTTCAAAATATTCTTCAACTAAAGCATTATCAGAACTGTTTCATTTGACATCCATATTGTAATATTTCAATTTACCTAGCTGATTAAAATTAATTCGACTTTTAAACAGGTGGCAATCCTCTTAAAAAATATTTTCGATTCGTAGCTTTATCGATTATCTTTTAACTTATTGGAAAAATTTGACTTTTAAATAGGTGGCTGCGCTCTTCAAAATATTTTCACAACAAACCTTTCTAAAGCCTCTTTCATTGTGGTATTTCATTTAATTTATTAATAATATTGAATTCAAAAAAATGTTTATTGAAAATATAGCTTTTTTTTAAATCTCGTTTGTTAGGCAGCCATACTGAAAGCAATTATATGAGTACGATTTATTTTATGTTATTTAATTTTAATTTATTTTACTTTGTTTTACGTTGTAGTTACAATAACAATACATTTGATACATTTTTCGTCTAAGTACTGGCATTGAGGTGTTGACTGCATTTTTTTTTTTTGCTGTGGCATGTGACACTCACTTAACATTTTGGGCATTTATAATAAAGGAAAATTGTTCATATACTTACAACAAACTTGAGTTGAGAGGGCGTGACTACGCTCATACATTTATGCACACATATGTAAACACATATCTACATAGTACATAGGCACAATTTCGAAAACGTTAATATATGCATAAAGGCAAAGTTGCGCAAAATGTTTTGCATATGCAAGTAGGTATATTTCCATGCAAGGATAAACATACATACACATGTAAGTATGCATACACATATGTATGTATGTACGAGTGAATATGTACTGTATGCAATTTTTCATATGCACTTGCGCTCTTTATAAGGATGTGTGTGTAACGGCTCTTGAGTGCTCGAGTGCACACTTGAGTGTATGTTCGACACAAACGCAAAATGTTTACCAGCAAAAGGGTCCCGGTAATTTCTTTTGTTACACAAAGTACTGCATTTTGCATTTTGGTCTTTTTACAACATACAAAAATCAAAAAAAAAAAAAACACAATCTTTAAGGAAAAATTCAGAGATTTCATGTTTATGTCTCAAGTAGTTAATTCCTGTATGAGGTGTTTAAAGTTGAATGAAAGAGAGTTTTAGGACGCAAAAAATTGTGTGAATGGGACGGAATACTTGAGGGCACATACATACATAGGTAATTGTTTGGAAATCATTAATTATAGCTAGGCTATATATTATCGGTAAAAGTTTGGATAAAGGGGAGGAAGTTTTGTCAAAATGTGTCAAAATATGTTGACAAATTTTGGCGTCAAAATATGACATAGTGAAAACGAGCCCTAAGATAAATGCTCATCTTTTGTAAAAACTTGGCAACTTTATTGGTGAAAAGCTCTTTTCATAGAAATCACTAGATGTATATCATTTTACTCGCACTGCTCCAATGGTCGCAACGGCTGACTGCAAAACACTGGGGTGTCATTGGAAAATCCGAGGCTAGAATCTTCGAGCAGCGGATTTTTTTTACTTTTTTTAATTTTTATATATTTTCTTTATTATCGATTTAATTCTCTTGTAATTTTTAGATTTCATCGTTTTAAAAGGACATATATAAATTTGTTTAATTTCATTTAATTTTTAGAAACTGATTTTATTTTTTTCTTTAATTTGTCTCTTCTTTTTAAGTTAATTTTTTAGTATTTTCAGAGTTTTTTATTTTTTAAACGGAAAAGTGTTTTTTAATTTCGTTTAAGTTTCAGAAACTTATTTTATTTTGTCTAGATTTGTTTAGGTAATTAACTGTTTTTTTTATTAAATTAATTTCTCTTTAGTATTTAGATTTTATTATTTTAGACAGAAAAATATTTTTTTTTTAACATCATTTAATATATATAATTTTTTTTCTAATTTAACTTATTTTTTCCTTTTTCGGTTCTATTTTCCTTTAAATTTGAAATTTTATTGTTTAAGAACCAAATTATTTTTTGTTAATTTCTTTAACTTTTATAGCCATTTTATAATTTTTTTAAACATTTTTTTTTTATATTTTATTTTGTTGGAAAGAAAAACATTTCTTCTAGTTTCTTCATTTTTTCTCAATTTAATTTTCTTTTGATTTTTAAATTCATTTTTAAAAATAAAAATATTTCTTTTTTTCATTAAACATTTATAAGCAGATTTTATATATTTATTTCCTTTTTTAATTTAATTTTTTTTATTTTTAGAATTTGTTTTCTTAATTATTGAATTTAGTGAATTATTTTTTATTTTCATTTAATTTTTAGAAATTTATTTCATTTTGTCGAGATTTTTAAATTAAATTAGTCTTTTTCCTTTTTTACTTTAATTTCCTTTTAATATTTAGATTTTATTATTTTAAACAGAAAATTATTTTTATTAATTTAATTATTTATTATTATTTATTTTATCTTTCTTTCAAATTTCAAATATTAGGGGGAAATACATAGCAATATTTTGAACTGCAAAAATTTTTGGCGAGTAGATTACGGTAGAATAAGCTCTAACTGAATTCTGGGAGGCACTACAACCAACCAACTCCGGAGAAGATACGTCGAAACCTCCTCGCTACCGCCAGGTTGCTGCTCCCCATACGGCCGAAATACTTTGACAACTTAGCAGCTTACGCATCCAGTCCCTTAAAGTTGCGTACATATGTATGTACACATGCCAGCCTCTTCTAATATAGCATTGGCTGAAATGTTATTTTTGAAAGCGCCTGTGTGGCGAGAAATCGGCGTATTTCGTATTCTCTTTGATTCATAAATTTTATCAACCAGGTCAAACCGTTGCCATCAATTAAATCTTCATTACCATTTATAATTGATTTTTCAGTCAATAACGGTAAGTCAATATTGCAAGCTACACAATTGAGCAGCGCGACCAAATAATAAAATTTTATTATCGAAGTAGTTCTAGTAAAACAAGAAATAAAATCAAGATGACCCACAAAAACCGCAAAAATAACTAAAAATTGCATGAAACTTTTCGTAGTGTAGATTTTTGTGTGAAAATACTTATCAAATTGCAAGAATAACAATTTTGAGAAGAAAATACAATATACTACCTGCAAACAAACAATTTATTTACATTATTGTTATATTATTTTTACTTATGCTTCGCATGCACAAAGCTGCAATGACACTGTGGTTAAATTGTATTAATATTGCTAATGAAACGCCGAAGAGAAAATAATTTACTAAATTTTATGACAGCTCTGACCACAAATGAATTGTGCTGAGCAAATGCTGCAAAGTTCGGTAATAAAAATCAAGACAGGACTTGGGGGG
>NW_016157133.1:345556-360419 GCF_001687245.7 Rhagoletis zephyria | reverse complement strand
GGGGGGGGGAGGCAAGAAAGTCAAAGAGTTGTGCATTTTATTAAAGTTCAATTTGCTGTTGCTTTTACTTGTGAGTGGTAATTAAAGTTGTTGTTCTTTAGCTTGTCAATGTCAGTTTTCCATGAATTTTTACATATCAAAATTTAAATAATAGAATTTAAAAGTTTTTGTGGCAATAGGTTGTTGACAACAATAAAAGATATTGGCGACATAAATATACCAAACGCAAAAAAAAAACATAATAATTTTATGTTAACAGTGGTCTAATACATATTTGATAAAGCAATTTTTAAGAGACAACTTTTAATTAGCCTAAGTGCAGACATTGTAGTGGTAAAACTTTCAAAGTCAATTCAAGTGAATATGCATTCTTAAAATGTGGTTAGATTATATTTGAATAATTAATTAAATAAAAAAAACATTGAGATTTCCAGCTTTAAACATAAAAACATTTAATTTAAATGCATACAGTTAATTCTTTTAAAGTATATATTATAAAATTAACTAAAAAGATCACATCTAAAGATGCTTTAACATCCCTACAAAAGAAGTCCTGAGGGACACTTCTTTCAAGTACCCCAGTCTCACAAACTGGATCTTTTTCAAAGGGTTGATTCAAGGCAGGCTGAGTCCGACGACGCAGACTTAGGATATAAAGGACCCATGGAAACAGGAAATCACCTTTGGCGAATCCCCCAACTTGGCACTCTTAGAAATCGGGTGAGAAAAACTTTCAAACTAGCTAATGCAGTGGAATAGAGAGCTCCAGCGAGAATAACAAGGCCAAAGGGGATCCTTTCCAATAACACAGGAACTCAATAAAAACGACGATCTCGTGACGTTATCCAGACGGGGATAGGCACTGATCTCTTTTTCTCATCTCAAGTCCTCGGGTCTAGATGGCATATTTCAAGTGATGTTGCAGAAGGCGGTCCAGAATACGCATGCTAGTTAACATGAAAACATTATCGGTAGACACGGCCTTACCCAATGTCGTTAGACGACAAGAGGTGACTCTGGAGTACAGCTGATAAGTCGTGAGCTAAGGGCTACGGGAGATACACCGTTGCGCAAACAAGGTAGGGCTTAGCGAACGGGTCTAGTACTCTTCACTAGCAAATATACTTAAGATTCAAAACTGATCTTAACCAAAGCTATGCAGATAGATAGAGGGCAAAGAAATCCTGGGGAGCTCTCTGTGCATGCAAAAAGATATTGGGCTTCAACTTGGACTTATTACTTTTTCATTCTTAATGGGTTTTTACGGCAATTTTTTGGGCGATACTGTTTCACTAGATACTGGTTTGGTGGGCAGTGATGGAGATAAAAAATATTCCATAAAATAATACATAGGTTATCCATGGTCAGTATAAAAGAAAAACTTAGCACTTCCCCAACGGCAGCACTCTACATATTCTTGCATGTTTGCCGGCGGATCTCACGCTCATCAATAAAGCGTTCAAGATTACCACTATAGTTAATACTTAAAGGCCTGACGATCCCATTGGTATTGCGTCAACACTATTTGGACGGATTTAATACAAGTTCGCAGATTTGAACTACGAGACAAATTTCGGACCCACTAAAGAGATCGAGAGCCATTACGAGAGCATGAGAAGGGATGACTTGGTGAATGTTTACACCGATGTGTCGTCTTCTTTAAAATTATTCTTTACACTCTCATTCTCATAATAATGTGACGTCACACCCAGTTTCTCTCAGCTCGATTGGCGCAATCGTGTATTCCATCATTCTTGGAGCGCAGGAGCATGAGCTGTAAACTAGCACGGATGTTCACTTGTACTGAATTCGGGGACGCACTGGGATTACAGGTAACGGAGAGGCCGATAAACTCGTCTAAGAAGTCGCCCTGTCGCAAGCCGTACAAAAGGAGGTGCCGCCTTCCCTTCAAGCGATTAAAAGAGAGCATGATCTGTACACATAGTTGCAAGGTGTTAAGGATAATGGGCAGGACATATGATAGCAAGCTCATAAACTTTCCCCCATCTCTGCCATGTTATTCAACACTGCTCTTCCTTTCTACAGGGTAGAATTTGGTCGTAGTTCTTCTGGTAATGCTATAGACCTTAGCGGTATCTACGGGGCAACGAATTCAGTGGTTGCTTAGTCACCCTAACCTTACCTTATTAAAATTACTACACTTATCAGTGTTTACCATTACCTTTACTAATATTATAATTATTACAATTACCATTATCATTTCAATAATCATTAACGAAATTATTATTATAATTATTACCATTGCCATAAGAATTACTATTACCATTACTATTTCCATTACCATTACCTTAACCATTGACATTGTCATTACCATTATCATTGCCACATATATAACCATTACCATTACTATTCCCGTAATCTCATTTTGGTTGTGGTGTTGGTTCAGCAATGCATCATTACCACAATTATTACCAAAATCGTTATCATTATTATCACCATAATCATTACCATTACCATAATCATTACCATTACATTTTTATATACTATTCAATACCATAAGCCTCCTTCAATTTTCAAATACATATTGCCACGATTATAATCTTTCTATTGCATGCATTCAAGTACATATTAAATAAGTTCTGTATTTATGTACATATTTAAGTACACATATTATAAAACTATCGCTTTATTGTTGATTGCATATAACTAATTTGTAAATGCTTGCCTTCAGTTACGCGGAATAATGCGGCAACCGAAGAGTTTAAGAGGCTTGCATGAGTACTTCTCTTAAGTTTACCAACTCTAATGCACATGTGCAAGTATGTATATCATTTGTACAAAAGTACTTGCATACTCATGGATACTTAGATGTATGTTTATATGTTAGTATCAAAGTAATGAAATGAAGTCAATTTCGTCTGCAGATCCTCAACCGAAAACAAAATGAAAATTCTGCAGCACTTAAAACTACAATCAAAAATTCAAAGCCTTGCAGCTTAGGGAGAGGTAAGTGGGGTTGGGAGCAAGAAAGTTCAAGTATTTGCTATATAATTCATAAGTACAGATACATAAAGATAATGATAAAGAAATGCGAAGTCGAGTAGGAATTGTAGGAATTGTAGCTGCGCACATACATATGTATATTTGTATAGGTACTTGAACTTACATATTTATGCAAGTATTTACATGAAATATGAAAATAGATAAACAAACATTTACAACTACAAATATTTAACTTTTAATGCGAGTTATGTAAGTACCACAATGCTCAATTACTCCAGCATGCGGAATATCAACCACTTTTATCTAAAAATAAAATATAAATACAAATAGTTAAAAAATAAATAACAATAGTTCAGTGAATATTAGTATCAGCATGGGTATGGTTGGTGGCACAAATATCTCTTATTTATACTTATACCAATAAGCATAGTCAATATGTGTGTAAGCGTGAGTGTGGGTATGACTAGTACGATTTGCAATGAGTATAAATACGAGTATGAATGTAGGCTATGAACGTAATTGTGATTATGAGTATGATTATGAATTTGAGTATGACTATGAGGATGAGTTTGAGTATTTGAAGGCTATCCAAATCTTGAAAACTTTAAAAAGTATATGCACTCCGGGCAAAGCTCGGTTAACCTGGTACTGGTTCATTATGCTCCAAAAACAATCGGGGTAGAAGACCTTAGGCACGCCCAAGTCCATCAAAGTTCAAGTGCTAAATTTTTTTTTTTAGTTTACTTCGATTCTGTACAAAAAAAGTTCATATATATGTAGTGTGACCAACCGTGTTTCTTTCGGAATTGCGGTAGGGAACGACATATCTTTTATTTATAAAAGTCATCAATATAAATAGGTCTCTGAATTTAATTGTTTTAAGTCATACTTATAAAAGTCATTTGTATATAAATACAAATTGTTTATAAATAAATATTGCAATAACTGTTATCTATGCCATAAAATATAAAAATCAAAAACAACTCTTATTTGTAGATTATTTAAATAAAAATTAAAAATTATTGTTAGTTTGGATTTATGGAATAAAAATAACTGTTATTTAATATTGACATTGAGCTATGTACCACGATTATGTTTGCACATCGATGATGCGTATTCGATCCCTGCTGAAGTCTAGAAAAAGAATGATGAGGGGTTGTGGTGATCTCCGAAACAGCAGTTATAACTTCTGCCGCTTATACTTTATTGCTTTTTGAATTTTTCCTAATAAATATATTCGTGGTACTAAGTTCAATAACAATATTGAATAACATGTTAAAAAGCCACAATAACATTGATAATAATAACCATGATAAAAACATAGCAAGGTATAACCGTTCTCTCAATTTGTCGGCCATGATTTTTTTTTGAAGTTTGCCAACATTTTAAAATCATATAAAAGTGAAAATAAAAAATTGAAATTGTTCGAAATTGTTGTTGCTTGAGATTGAAAATGAAAATGTGTGTGTGAGTTTGTGAGTAAATTTAAAAATTAAATTGTTTGGAAACGTCAAGAATCTTAAAAGTGACTCTCAGCGGTTCTACCTTACTATATTTTTATCATGATAATAACTATGTTTTTTATTTTTCAATATTTTTAAACTAGCAAATACCTGGCATGCTTCAATGCGCTTTAAAAGTGTTTTGTTGTTACTCCCTCCCAAAAGTCATACGGCTTCAATTACATATAAAAAAAAAATAGATTTGAAGAGTTTTATGAAGTGAGATTTTCAAACCAGATTTTCCATTTATGAAACGTACTTTATTTTTTATGAATATTTTCGAAGGTTTTTAATCCTGAACATTTAATTTATAATCTAATAACTGAATTCTACATATCATGCACTTTCTTCGTAGGTGTATTGATTCAGTATTTGCCTTATCTTATTACTTTAACTGAATCAAAAAAATTTCACATAGGTGGCAACCCGCTACAAAAATATTTTCGACGGTAAACTTTTTTAAGCCTCTTTAGTTTTATATTCGATATTTCGTTTATTATATCGATTTAAAACTTGTATAAAAGTTTTTAAACAGATGGCCGCCTCAAAAATATATTTGGCAATCAATTGTCCTAAACCTAAACACATTGCAATATTTAATTTATCTTATAAATTAAATCCTATTAAAATTTTCAAACAGGTGGCAAACTTCCACAGAAATGTTTTCGGCTGTAAGCCTCCTTAAACCTCTTTCTTTTCACAGTCATACTGTAAAATTTACTTTATCTTATCAATTTACTTAAAGTGCAATTTTCAAACAGGTGGCAACTCTCCAATTGTTTTTTGCCTATACTTTAAGTTATACCACTAGCAATAACCCTAGTGAAAACTTGATTCAATTCCAGGCATTAGTTTTCGAGTTATGCGCGTACAAACACACAGACAGGCAGACAAAAATTCTACAAAGTGTTTATTTCTTCTTCCTCTTCTTCTGGCTCTAATGTGGCTCTAATAAAGACCCCCCATATTAATTTTTCTTCAAGTATGATGTACAGATATCGGCAAGTTACAATTTTACTATAAGGATAAAGGAATCGATTGGTATGTTTCACTTACATAGTTGTACAACATCAACCTGCATAGTAAATTTTTCAAATGACTCTTTTCGGTCCCTGTTTTCCAGTTAGCTTAAAGCGTTAGTTTTTTTAACGCTTTGCCTTATGCTTTATTTTACACTTTTACTTATATGACTTTCGTTTTTTCTTACACATAAATGTTATACTCTTTTATTATTGCCATTGTGATGGTCGCGCAGTTCAGTTTCTCAACCGGCTTTTCATGCAGAAAATTATACAACATAAAACGAGTGATTATCCTGTCGTGGCCCTTTATTGTACCACGCGCGAGCAATGGTGCAAACATGCACATACACACTGCCGCACTTTCTGCCAGCGTAAGATTTTATGGCGCTATAGTTTGCAATGCCACCGACATACGTACATATCATACATACATTTACAGCTGCATTATAAGCATTTCATGCCCGACTCGACGCAAGCAAAACTACCCACAAATGCATAGCCTAGCCGCAAACACGAGAGAAGCTACGGTAAGCATAAAACGGAGTTCGTTGCAACACATAAAAATTTCACTCGGCAACCGCACTTTTGCCCCATCAGCATTACTTCGTTTTTGGGCATTTAAATAACCCAGAAGTAACCACATAATGGCACTCCTTCGGCGGCCAAAGTCTTATAGCCGCTACAAATAACAAGCTTTTCGCCACACAAGCGAAAAAGAAGTGCAAAACGTGGCTGTAATGAAAGAGTAGCAAATGATCATAACAACGCCTGTTTCCTACCGCTTACCGCCACGTGGATAATTCGCTCTTTAGTTACTCTTATTTCTGCTTGAATTTTTGCTGTGTGTAAACACAAAAATAAAGCGGAGTTGTAGTAGCATTTTTAGCCAACCACCTCGCAGCCATAAAGACAGTAACGAGCATATAAAGGCAAAAAAAAATCAACAAGTACAAAACAAAAGCTCCAGAATGCAGGTCAGCGTGGAGCAACATTACAACAGTGGCGAAAATGCGCTGGCTAAACTGATCTGAGCCGGAAATGGCGGAGGCGGGCAAGCGTATGCCGAAGTTTCATTCATGGCGTGGTTAGCAAAGCTTGCAAACATATGTACAGTGGCGGTCAAAAATGAATGAATGGTGTTTCGTTTTTAATATTTACAATGTTTTTCACGCCAAAAATTTTTTGTTATTTTTATATAAAAATATGGTTCATGCTTTAACAAAAATTACACTTTAAAACATTATACAGCATTAACGAAATTCCATAAATTTTTATCTAAATTTCGAGCTTTTTAGTTTTTGTAAAATTAGTGCAAATTTTGAGCGGCTAAAACATCGCATTGATTTTTAATAATTTTTATTTCTCACGGCTTTTTCGTTTTTTTTTTTTTTCATACAAAAAAACGATATTTAGGAAAACTGGCGTTGACTTTTTTTTCGCTTGCGCATATTCTTCCACAAAAAATTTATGTTTATATGGAAAAAAGTTCCAAATGCCTTCAACAAAAAAAAAATTATTAAAAATCAATGCGATTTTTTAGCCGCTCAAAACTTGCACTAATTTTAAAAAAATTTTATAGTCCTGTTAACTGCATACCAAAAAAAATTAAAAAAAAAAAAATCTGATTAAAAAGCTCGAAATTTAGATTAAAAATTGTGGATTTTTTCTAATTTCTGTATAAAGTTTGAAAGTGTGATTTATATAATTTTTGGTAAAGCATGAACCACATTTTTATAAAATATCAAAAAAATTATAGTTTGAAAAACATAGAAAATATTATATACGAAACACCATTCATCCACTTTTGACCGCCACTGTAGGTATGCATATGCAAGTAAAAATATACATACATATTTACAGATGTAGATTAGGGTGCATCACTCTGCATACAAAAAAAAAATCGGTACCGTTTTTCCAACGTAATTATAAAATTTATTGTATTTTAAGACTTCCGCCGAAAAATATTTCGGCAAAAAATAGTAAGACTTTCGCCAGCTGACCGATTTGAAGATATCTCCAAAAATTTAGTTTTTTATAAATAAATTTAGGTTTTCTGAAAAATTATCTCATATGATTGAAGGGTTTAAGCTAAAAAGTCTTTTATTGGTTTTTTTTTGTTTTTTTTTTTACTATAAAAATTATTCAAGAATTTTATTGAGCACAAAATTTTTTTAAATTTTGTGAACGGTATCAAACTTGGTCAGCTCGCGAAAGTCTTCATATTTTTCCGAAATATTTTGGCGAAAGTCTTGAAATATGTATAATACATTTTATAATTCCCGTGCAAAAACCGCAACTTTTTTGGTAGGGCACCCTAATGTACATCTACTTAAAAAAAAAGAGTAGAAAAATATATACAAAAACATACGTACTTACATATGTGTTTACGTATTAGTTATACAAAAATACTTTTCTTGCTTTCAAATTTGGAATATTAATGCTGCCCAATTTCACAACTCCACTTTGCAACAGTGGTGCAATTGTTGTGGCATTAACCAGTAGTATTTAGTAGCAGCAGCAGTAACAAAAGAATTTTACACAACAGAATTTTTTCATTAATGTGAGTAGATAGATGCATATTCGAATTTAGGTCAGTTACGGCAATAACCACCTGTATACATATCAGTAAGCAAAAATGGTATTTCAAATACTGTATTCCTTTTTAAGATGCTGTAAAGGATTAAATTCAAATTCAAAGTTTCCATGAGCAAGTAATTTTACTTTAATAATTATAATCGAACATTTTCCAAGAAGGCCATAAAAGGTTTTTTGAATATTTACGGTACGAAGCTCTGAAAAAATCCAGAATCCAGTTACCGATACCGATAAATAAAACTTGAACTACAGATAAGTCTCGAAATGTTCCGAAATATTTCAAAAAAAATCTCGAATGATTGAAAAAAACTCGAAATATTGTGAAAAAAATAAAACGAGAACCCCCATAAAAATCTTGGAAAATCTCCAAAAGCTTAAAAAACTCTCGAATTAATCGATAAGGAAACATCCGTAAAAAACTTGATGAATGCCAAGATCATACCAAAAAGGCAAGAAAATCCTCGAATAAAACATCACGGAAAAAATCGGAAAAATAACGAAAAAAACCAGATAGATGCCGAAAATGAAAACTTGAAGAAATTCATAGAAGTTTCAAAAATATCTTGAAAAGTACCCCGAAAGATCCAACAAGGATGAAGAAGAAAACAAACAAAAAATATTGAAACATCCGGAAATTTCAGGAACTAAACCATGAATCAATTTTAAAAAGTCGCGCAAAATCCGAGAAAATGCAGAAAAGTCCGGAACCAAACTAAACGTGAAAACTAAATTACTAATAATCCTAAAAAGTTCCTGCACAATCTCAAAAAAACCAATTATTTTGCCTTGCAAAACTAAAAACAAAACATACTCTATTAGAATATACATCTATTAGAATATACCAGGAAAAAAAGTTCGCCGCACGTCCCTGAGTCTAAGGTACTTTCGCAAGGCAATTTCGAAACAAAAATAAATATTTGGTTATTTTGTAGGGGTCGCTTTTTTATTTTTACTTCCGTTGTGGTACTTACCCATCTGATATCATTCCTGCCACCCTAACGTACCACCCTAATGCTAGTAAATTAAAGTTCGCCAAAAATCTTTAAAAAAAAATATCCGAAAATAGATGTCACCGAAAAATTTAAATAACGATTCCCGGTTCCCAAAAAAAAATTTCAAATTTGCCTTGCAAAAATACTTTCAAGCTCAGGTGTATTTTGTTTGCTTGAAAGATAGTATTTCTTGTTCAAAATGATAAGTCAAGTTTTTAAGTCGTTAGAAAATCGTAGTCTACAATGAAAGAGAATGCGATAATTTTTAAACTACGTCTTTTTAGTGTCAAAACCTACAAATAACTTGTATTTAGAGCCTTTGGCTTAAAATTTCAAAAGAGTAACATGGCTTCAAACCGCTTCTCAAATGCATAACTTACTTTATTGGAACGTCGTAAGCTTTGAAAAGTTTTCACGAAACTAGCGAATTTTACAATGTGTGCTTTAAAGTTGAGCTGTCTTCTCATATGCATTACTTAATATTTTTGGTAACAGAATTCTTCATTTAAAATTTTTCGACTTGCTTTTTTTAAACAGACTGTGGTGTACAAACATCTCACTCACTAACATTACTCATTTTCTCTTTTCCCTTCAACTGCTTGTACCTTTTTTGTTTCCCACTAAAAACTCCACAAATGCAGTAATTCTGAGGTGTACTTTTTGTGGTGGCTTTAACTGTGTTAACAAATGAAATAATGGCGCAAGCATTATTATCTGAGGGCAGCTTGCGTAAAGAAAAGGGCGAAGCATAAAGAAAATTAAACTGTGTTAAGAAGATAACAACAAAGAACATTGGATAATGGTACACTGATTAGATCAAGCTTCATATAAATAAGAGTCACTTACTTTAATGAAGTATATGAACCAAACGTAAGGGGATATTTCTCTAATTCGTAATTAGACTTTAATACATACAGAGGTTATTAAATTTGCCGCATAAGAAGAGTTATACGAGCCTCAACAACCATCAAACCTTAGTACACTTAGCTAAAGGGCAATTCTGGCTAAGATAGTAAAAAGTCCTTTGTTAAACAAATCAAAGACATATGGCAAGATAGTACGAAACACTTTTGTTATTCTAGCGCAAAAATTTTAGAAAAAAGCTCTTTCCCTCAAAGCTCGTGGTGAAAAGCTGTTTTAGGTCAATTCGAGTCATCAGGCAGCGAATTTTTCCTGCTTTTAATGTTTACTTTTTTTAATTTAATTGTCTATTAATTTCTAGATTTTATTGTTTTAAAAAGAAAAATATATTTTTTGATTTCATTTAATTTTTAGGATGTTATTTCAATATTTTTTTTTGTTCTTTAATTTTTAGATTTGTTTTAAAACACAATTTTTTTATTTAATTTAATTTTTGAGTAGAATTTTCCTCCTTTTTGATTTCAATTTTTTTGTTTTTCTAAGAACTTTTTAGATTTTATGGTTTAAAGTAGAAATATTTTTTTTTTTTCATTTTTTTTAAGAATATTTTTATTTATTTATTTTCATTTAATTTTTTTTACTAACCGACTTCCAAAAAAGGAGGAGGTTCGTCGGAATATTTTTTTTTTTTTTTATGTATGTTACCGCATAACTTTGCACCACGTCAACTGATTTCGATAATTCTTTTTGCAGTGGAAAGGTAGTGTCTCAGAGGTAGTGTCATACTAATTTTGTTTAGATCCGATCATTGAATCATGAAATATATAGATATATATATATTTTTTTTAATTGTTTTTTTCCTAAAAATTACTTGTTTTTTACATTAAATTTTTTTTTATTTATTAGTTTTTATCGTTTGAAAAGCAAAATATGAATATCTCTTTAATTGAATTTGATTTTTTAAAAACTTACATATCTCTAAAAGGCGAACAGCATAACGCTAAGACCTCCTCGTTAGCAGATCTTTCAGTCTTTCGAAAGACAGCTTTTTTTCTTTTTCACTTTTGGACTATTTAAACAATCGCTGCTTTATAAGAATCGATGGATTTATTATGGTCACAGGCGACTAGCTTTACGTATGCCTATAACCTGTACGCAATGAGGGCGGATAAGGGTTGGCTGGTTTCACGGAAAGTACTGCTTTCGCCAATAGAAATTTCTTCTACTATTGCTTAGGTATCCTGCCTTCTATATTGTCTTCTTCTTTGACGCTTGTGGTGTACGGGTATTTTGTTATCAGAGGAAGTGACCGAGCTCATACTCCGTGCGCTTAGCGACCTTAAACTATTCATTCGATTCGAATTTTAAATCCAGAATTATTGACTTTGCCTATTGGGAAATCATCTTACATTGTTTTCATCCTCCCTGATCGGTGAGATGGTAGGACATGTTCGGTATGTTCCCCCAAGAATTGTCTGAAAATACTTCTGGAATGACAATCCTTGACCAGATATATATAAATCTAGGTCGTTTCGGTTAAAAAGATATGACTTTCCTGGGAATGATAATCGGACCGTTGAACTTTGTGGGTGCTCTGGTGTAATCAAGCAAGCAGGATGCTAGAGTTTTGAGCTGCAGGAGTCCCAGTTCATTCCACTTTTGGCAAAGGAGATATTGTTGGGAATTCCTGTACCATGGTTGGCAGTGGATGCGGTTGCTCCTTCCGTAAAGGCTCTTAGGGACATTTTCTGCTATATGATGCCTTTCGTTTCTTTTTGTAGCCTTAATTTGTCCCACTTGGGTGGGGAAAACTGGTCATTCACTGAAGTAGAAACCCGCGTAAAGCTGAATTCACGACTGGGTCTCTTGAAGGGGCTTATCCTCGGTATATATGGCAACTTATTTTAAAGAAACCAGTTTCGGTTGAAGCGCGTGCAAAGGGCCAGCTTTATTGGAGTCAGTGGAACCTTCTGGACCACTCAGTTCGTTCCATCATCGGGCTAAGAATCTCTGATCTTTCATATTCATACCGATAAAACTAATCTTTGTCTACCGTGGCTGACTCTGATCGGATCTTTCTCTAAACATCCCTTCAAGGGGTGAATGGGATAGTATAAGCATCAGGCAGAGGTGGCCGCAATAAGTAAGGCATCCAAGTAGCTACGAAACAGTGAATTGATGTTTATATGGTTATATTCAAGTGGTAGTTAGGGCTCTAGGATCGATCATGGTATAATTGAACCTGGTCAACGAATGCATGTGCTCACTGAAAATTGCCTCGGATTACTTCCAAATCAGATTAATTTGGGTCTTAGAACACCGAAGCATTTCAGGAAACTGAACGGCTAGTTAATTGGTCATTGGGGTCATTTACACAGACAGCCAAGTTGTAGGAGCTCAACTTGTGGGGCAACCTGTGGACTACTCCTGCATAGATGGACTGAGAGTTGAATTGGCTAGGGTTGGGTCCGTAATGTCAAGTGGCAACGTCGTGCTGGCTAGTGGTCTACTGCGGTCCGTCAAACAGTCAAAAGAATTTTTGTAGTTGGCTAACCGCCAACTCTTAGTTTGAAATGCCTCTCGACCGGGCACTGGCCATGAGGAGCCCACTTAATCGTTGCGGTCCCTTATCGTCTCAGCTGTTCCTTCCAGCCTTAACTAAACTAAGAGTTAAACATCAAAAAAGACTGATCGCTCAGAAAGGGTTAAAACGTCTTGCTATACTCGACTAAAAACCAGTTAAAGGGCTCCTTTAAATCTGATTACCAAACCTAAGTGTTGTGCATACTCCTTATTGTATCATAACCAATTTTTCAATAAATTTTATCTTTTGCCTAGCTGCTACTTCCGCCACAAAAGCTGTTGATTCCAACTGCTTCGCTAAATGGCCGACGAGAGCAGCACAAAAGGCAGAAGGGCGAGTAAAATGAATGGAGAATCAGGCAAAAAAATACACAAATGGTAGCGAAAAAAGTTCACATAGTAAACGACTACGGGGGGTAGCAGTGAGACATGCAAGCAAAATATGAGGGTCCGCGCACTAAAATGCGCTACGAAAGCGAATGTGAAGAGATTAGTGTATGACAAGTTGAGCTGGCAGTTTATTTCTTTAGCCTCTTTAACTATTATGAATAGCATGTGCATTAGACGAAGCGGAAGTGAGTGCGCCGCACCATAGTGAGAGGGTGGCACACTAGCTAGGGTGCCCTGTATAGGGTGCATATGTATATATATATATATATGTTTATGTCGTCTTTTCGCAAAACACATTTGTATAACTTTATGTCCAAAAAAGATTTGTTGCGCGCGACTAAACTATTTCTTTGGTTGGATTTATAAAATAAAAAAAAAAAAACCAAAAATATGAATATGAATGGAAGAAAAAAACGCACAAATGGCACTAAGCAAAATGACAAAATACTCGAATCGCAAAGAAGGAAAGTATTTCGCAAAACCGCTTAACGATATTTTCCGCTAATGTGAATTTATTAAAAAGCGTTTCGGATTACATGTTGTCAGAATTTGCGAAGCATGTCAGCTGAAATATGAAATATTATTATTAATTGGCTTGTTTATAAATATACATTTAGTTGCTGGAAGTAATAAATATTAAGCGAATGACATATTTTTAATGCAAGATTTAGTGTTGCGTATACGCCATGTATCACGAGCGAAATAGAAATAAAAAGGGCATTTAATAAAATGGAACTACTTTTGGTTGTGACAGTATTTTGGATAGCACTATTATTAATTTTAGTAAAATTATGATTGAAAGCACAGCATAAGCTTCGAATAATTGGCAAATATTTGAGTGTGTCCAAGCGATATTCGCTTATAATTAAAGGTCTTTATCTAGAATAGCATTGCGCAGTAAACAATCAAGAGCTCATAATATTTCGTAATATAAATAAGGAACTTGCCTTTGGGTAAAAACACATAAAAATTATTAAAAAAGAGTTGAAATATGCATAGTTGTATGCTTTTCTGTAGGAGTATACGGATGTATGTATGCAATTCTGTAATAATTATAAAAAAAAGAAAAAAAAAATTATAATTTTTTTTACATACATAAATTTAAAAACTTATTGTACGCAGTTGTATAGCTGATATTTTAAGTCTAAAATTAATGAAAAATGGGTACGATACGATTTTGGAACCAAAGGTATTGAATGTGACAAAGTCCGGTAAACCTTCATATTTGCAAAAATAACTTTTTATTTGATGAACTCCCAATACAAAGTGTCGGCTTAATTACCGAGAATGTACAAAAAAAAATGTTTGGTGTCTCTTGAAAAAGTTACTTGAAATCTACGATTTGTAAAACATTCACCCGTATATGTGCAAATCTCACGAGTTGGCACATTTTTCGATAAAAACGTGCTTTTGGTCGAAAATGGTGGCACACTTACCTTAAATCGTGTGTTATCTGCAGTTTTGCATAAAGAAGACGATAACATTGCAAAATTTTATTTTAATTAAAACTTAAAAAAGATATACTAAAAAAGACAAAATTACTACTCCTGCTCATATACCTGTAGTTATGTATGTAACGTATACGCCCCGTACCACTATATACAGTCAGCTAACACGTAAAGTATTTTCCTACAGCTTTCCTCACGAATATATATATTAATTTTTTCATGTATAAAACAATTTTAGAATGAATTTCGAGCATGCCATTAAAAATTGTAAAAATTGATTTTTTTCCGCAAATCATCATCTTATAATCAATGTAATACGTTTTTCATTTGGTGGCAGACTAGTTTTATAACTTTATTGTCTTGTTTTGAAAAAAAAACATTTTCACCGTTTAACGTTAACCTTTTGAAGTATCTTAAACATATGAAATGAAAAAATCTCTAAATTTTAAAAATTACTATTACAGATATTCTGCATGCTGCCATTTTTTTTTTTTTTTTTTTTTTTT